>NC_084896.1:22437500-22737500 GCF_958979055.1 Alnus glutinosa
GAGTTCTAGTCATAATGAATGTATATTGAATAAAATTATATACAACAAGCTAGGTTCTCCCTCCATGTCTCACTCATATTAATAAATGTAACTACTCTTGCCAAGTTTCTTCAAGAATACATCGAGGATGAGCGGCGTTGTCACAATGTTTACAGTAATAGAACCAATGCATTTCGTTCATTACTTCTCTGCCAATTTCACAATAATATTCTTCCGAGTTGTCTTCAGCGGCGGCGTAAGTGAGATGTAGGAGATGTGTGTCGTATCTATGCCTAGCTACGAGTGGAAAAGTAGCACATTTAATACACAAGAGGAACTCATAAGTAGTAGTACGAAAATCAAAAGTCCGAGCGTGACAAGGAGGTTTACCACAAGCATGGCACTCTAGTTGATCAGTTTTACCAAGGAAGAAGCGGTGCTTGTGACCTTTATGTTTAAAGACTTCTTGAATTAAAATACATTGAGCATCAAACATTTAATCGTCACACGAATCCTTGGCACATCTGTAGCTGAAGCCACTCCGAGTTCGGTAGCAAGCCCGACAATGAAACGATCCCACAATATTGAAATCTACATTTTGTAGGGTGAGCGGGTGTTGGTGATGAAAAACTCGCCTAACCTCTTGGGGTAGTTTAGCACATCTTATATGAAGGGAGAAGCTACACTTCTCATAACCGTAAAACGGGAGCAACGTTATAAATTGCATACACCCTTCACAACACTTGACATCCTGGAGCTCCTCATTTTTAAGGATTAATTTATGTTGAGGATGACTCGGATGTTGTTGGATCTCTTGAGGGCCAGTTTTTTCATCCTTTTTTAAATTGCTACCCTCGACCAAATGAGTAGCATAGTCAACGGAATCACTGGTTTCACTCAACTTCCTAAGCCAAAATGCACACCGTAAGTGGGCAACGTAGTCACACTTGTGAGCATCACAACAGTAAGTTGCATGCTTCGTATCCACCTCTTCGAAACAAACTTCATAATTGTGCTTTTTGCCTTTACTAAGAGAGAAGGTGCAAGTGAGGGAGTGACCGTGTCCTTTAATTTTGATGGTGCCTAGATATTTAACACAGTTAAAGTGAATAAGAAGTAGACAGCTGCTACATAGACAGGCCATGTCACTACGTTTCACACCACATGCTTCGCAAGTGAACTCGATTGGATCCCGAATGGGGATGAAAGCATGTCGGTTACAATTGTCAGCAGTACTAATATTTAGCCAACGAGAAGTACATCTGATGTCGAGCCTATAATCATCACATTTGAAACAACGGTAAAAGAAGCCTCTACTGAAAAGTTTACCACAAGCACGGCAACAAAATTCACTACTAGTCTTTACTGCCAATTTGAGAAAAAGGCCGTGGTTTGGCAAGTGCAGAGGGTGTGTTCTCCTGTAGGGTAGTTCTGCGCATGGTTCATGAAGAAGGAGAAAGCTGCATTTGGGGATGGAGCATTTGTAAATGTTGGGCCCATTGTTACCTAACAAACACAATACTGGTTCCTCGCACACTGAGCAAACAACTTTATTCTCGCCATTGTTGTCGAGCTCTTTCATGGAGATCAAGTGATGTGTATTTCTCAAATCATGTGTGGCCTCTATCTTTATCTTGTCTGTTGGCTCGGGGCACGATTCATGAAGGAAAAAATTGCATTCCCCACATTCGTAGCTGCGACTTCCCAATATTGGCTTTTTGCACAGCCAACAACCAACTTCCTTATTTCCATGACTTTCTAGCTTATCTTTAAACTGCAACTTATGCCAAAAACGTTCCGGGCATCTTACTGTATAACGCTCACAACTAGGCATAAAACCCAAAGGTGGTTAGTATTCAGATATGTGATAGGATGATACATAGAGAAGGGTTTGTAACATTATAAAATATGGTAATAATTTGTGGGTGCATGTTGTTGGGTCTTCATGAATAAAGTCAAATTAATTAGATGGGTCATAGTGGCCACTAATTTTATTTTTTCAAATACAAAAATTAACAAACCTTTATCCTCTTGAAGACCAAAAAATTCAAAGTTGAAACCCTTAATTTTAAATAAAAGAAATTGTCTTTTAACTTATCCTAGTAATTTTTGAAGAAATCTAGAATAGAATAATAAATGCAGAAATGAGAAAGAGAAAATAACACAAATAATTACGGGTGGTTCGGTGTTAAACACCTACGTCCACCACTAGAAATTAGCTCTAAGGGTTACACTGTGCTCATTGACTTAATTGTCTATAGTGCAAAGGTTCCTATTTATAGGGTTTAGAGTAAACATAAAGTATTATAATCAAAACAACATGATTTGATTACAATTAACCCGTAAATAGAGAATATTGCAATATCAATCAAATATGGAATATACAAAAAATATAATATATTTTGCATATATTCTAACAATTCTGATGCACATAAGGAGGGTCATTTATTGGGTTTTCTATCTTATAGCTCTTGATTGGTTTTGTTTATAAACATGGTTTCTATGGCCGAAAGAAAAACTTGAATGGGTGAGAGAAGAAAAAGGAGAGAAGTGGATATCATGTAGGACCAAATGGACCAATAATAGGAACTATATAAAAAATAATCAACTTTTGAGCTTCTACAAAATCTTTGAAATACATGTTAAATATCATTACAAACATAACGGCCATAGAAAAAAGCATAACCAAGGAAACAAATGAGAGAGTGTGTAGCACCTGTTATACAACTTCAAGCTTGTTGTGCCCCTTTGGTAAAAGAGTGCATGGTAGATGAATGAGAATTAGAGAAATGATCCCTACACTCATTTATCACAACAGCCCCACAACAAGGTGATGTGCCTAGTAATATTTTATTATTTTTTTTGTTTTCTTTTCTTTTCTTTTTGTAAAAAAAATAATAAAATATTACCAACAACGTCAGCTTGTTGTGAGGCTGTTGTGAGAAATGAGTGTAAGGATCATTTCTCTGAGAATTAAATGATCACACAAACCTTTTTCTTCTTTGGTAAATGAAAATACAAATATGTTGTGCTTTCTAACGATCACAAGGATGTTTACAAAGGATGATTTGGTAGAAAATACATAACATTTAGTATTCTTCCAAAACTGTGATTGACATGGTTAATTTATAATGAACATAATTATTCCTTTTTTGTTTCCTTTGTCTCTAAACCTTCTTTTCTTTGTGTACATGTTGCTCAATTCTCTTGCTTTGTTCTTTTCTTCGTTTCCACTTCTTATTTTCGTTTCTTCTTCCTCTTTTTTCTTTCTTTCTTTCTTTCTTTCTTTTCTTTTCTTTTCTTTTCTTTTTTTTTTTTTTTTTTTTTTCTTGAATAGTTTTTTATTCTCTTTATCTTTTTCTTTATTCCTACACGTTTGTTTCTTGCAAGCTTAGATATTCATTACTTCACTCACCAAAGTTAGCATCCATGACTATTAGGCCTAACTATCACTAAGATGGTTTACAAAGGATTAAATTTCTACTTTCGTAGACAAAACAAACATTTGCTATGCCCCCAAAACTATGAAAGAAGCGAGTTATAACGAAGGATTAAATTGTTATTATTTTTTTCCTGTCTCCAAAACTTCAACTTTGTTTGTTAAAATTTTTGTTTTGTGTCTTTTATTTTCTCTTTTGAATACAAACAATCTAAACACAAAAGTATACTCTTCTTAAACAAAAAAACAAAAAAACACCACCAAAACACATTAACAAACATAGCCGTAATTTCTTTTTGTACATCCTCATTTATTCTCTTGCTTTGTCATTTTCTTTGTCTTTACATCTTCCTTTCCTTTCTTCTTCCTACAATTTTTTTTTTTTAAAAAAAAAAAAAAATTACATGCTCATTTATTCTCTTACTTTGTCTTTTTTATTTATCTCCACACTTTTTCTTGCAAGCTTAGATGTCTATTGCAAACCTCATCAAGTTAGCACCAATATTAAAGTTTATGTTTCATGCAAGAGAACACTTTTTTAAAGGAAAAACAAAAAAGACCACACAAAACACATTAACAAACAGAGCCGTAATTTCTTTTTGTACATCCTCCTTTATTCTCTTGCTTTGTCTTTCTTTGTCTTTACGTACATCTTCTTTTCCTTTCTTCTTCCTACAATTTTTTTTTTTTTAATTTTTAAAAATACAGGATCATTTATTCTCTTGCTTTGTCTTTTTATTTATCTCCACACTTTCTTTTCTTGCGAGCTTATATGTCTATTGCAAGCCTCACCAAGTTAGCACCAATATTGAAGTTTATGACACATCAGAATACTTTTTTTAAACCAAAAACAAAAATACTACTCTAAATACAATAACAAATAGAGCTGTAATTTCTTTTTGTACATCCTCATTTATTCTCTTGCTTTGTCCTTTTCTTTATCTTTGCATCTTCTTTTCCTGTCTTCATCCTACAATTTTTTTTTTAAAAAAAACAAAAAGTAAAAAATTACATGCTCATTTATATCTCTTGCTATGTCTTTTTGTTTATCTCCACACCTTCTTTTCTTGCGAGCTTAGTAGTCTATTGCAAGCCTCACCAAGTTAGCACCAATATTGAAGTTTATCATCCTTGAGTACTTGGCCTAACTATAATGGTTTATAAAGGATGAAATCTCAATTTTGTGAATGAAAAAAATAAAAAATTGTTACGCCCCTAAAACTATGACAGAAATTGGTTGTAATGAATAATAATGTTATAGAGAGCAAAATGAAGTAATTAAGTGCAAGGTCAAGATAGGCATTGTATGAGGAGTGCATGAAGAGATAAGAAGTACAAAATAATATTATTAAGAGGGCAACAATAGCTCAACGTTTGAATAAAGCTTTAACTATTTAGCCATTCTTGTTTATTATTGTTATCATTAATTTATGTTTCATCAGTTAATGCTATTATTATCTTTAGCTAGCTATCACTCATCAACCTAAGAAGATGAGTTGGGAAACTATTGTAAAAGTTGGTTTATTTAAAGACATAGGGTTTATTTGTACATGCTCATATTATTCTCTTGCTTAATCAATTTTTTTCTTTTTTTAATCTCTATACCTTGTTTTCGTTGGTACCCCTAGCATTTCTTTTTATTAATTTTTTTAATCATCTCCATTGAATAAACTCCATATCATCTTGGTAAAAGAGTTAAGATCCTTATCATTTTTTTTTTCGTGTATAGATATCTATTGCAAGCCTCACAAAATTTAGCATCCCAAATTGAATTTTATCTTCCTTGAGTACTAGGCCTATTCAAGTACCTGCCGCCAAACCGACCAGTTAGCTCCTAATGGAGGTCAAATCGGCAATCAAAACCTCCATTTTAGTTCTGACAAAAGTAAGATCAGAATTCAAAAGTGGATCGTCAGAATTCTAACAAACCTAATCCAACCTCATTGTTTTACTTCAAAACAAAACTAGCAACCACCCAGTGACAACTGGACTTCTAATCGTCTTTTGAGTCGATGTTGTTTGTGTCAACTCAACTCAACTCAAAAAGTCATAAGCTGACCAGTTCGATGACTAGATAGATTCATATAATTGATGTAATATTGAAAGAAGATTATTGCAAGAGCTACCACCGACATTCCTCCTAACCACTATTTGTTTTCAATAAACTGTAAGCTAAATTAAATGCCCCTCTCCTCTAGCCCTAGCCTCTACTTTGCTTAGAGAAAAAACAAAAACAAAAAACCTAAATTAAATTATCACCTCAAACCTATATGATATTTCTATTATCCATTTATGGAGGAATAATGAAGCCTTTAGTTCAATGTACAAAATAAAACCAACAAAAAATAGATTATTTGTGGAAAGTTCGATCTCATATTTGATTCACCCTTCTTGTTTCCCATTTATAACATGAAGTTAAATCTATTTGGAAATTGGAGTGAGCCAGTTTTGATTACTACCTACAAATAGTTGCCAAAAGCAAATGCACGTCATTGACATTTCAGGAACAATTAAACCAGGCAACCAGTTGCCCAAACGCTTGAAATCATTTGCTGGTTGTTAGAGAATATATCTTCTATCAATATAGGAAATATATTATATTGATATTATACATTTTATATTATGGTATTTTCTTTTATAAAGATTTGATTGTAATCAGATTTGATGGTATTTAAATCACATTGATTTGATTACTATACTTATCTACCTAAATTCTCCAGTAAATTGGAGTCTAGTGTATTGTGAAAATATCAAAGAATAAGAGCAACAATGTAGCCCTTTGGGCTTTACCATGTGGACGTAGGTCATAGACTGAACTGCGTAAAATCTCTTCTTCTTCTTTTTTTTTTTTTTTTTTTTTTTTTTTTTTTTTTCTATTATTTCGCTTTATTTTATTTTAGCTTTATGCTTTCTTTCATGGTATCAGAGCTATAGGCTAACGCCAGTGTTCGATCCAATGGTCCTGTGAATTTTTCGTTTCCTTTTATCTCTATATCTCTTTTGATTCAAAATTATCCTTTTTAATTTTTTTTTCTTTTTTATTTATTTTTGTTCTATAATTTTCCTTACCTTTTTCACACTTCTGTCATCTGTCCTGTATAATTTTTTTATTTTTTATTTTATTCTGTTCTATTGTCCTCTCATTGTCTTCTGCTTTTTTCCGCAAATTATTCTCATGTTCTTTTTTTTCTTTCTTTTTTTCGCAAATTATTGTCAGTTTCTCTAATTAGTTCACCACATCATCCATCTTGTTCGATCAATGCCCTCTATTTCTCTTCTTTTCATTTTCATTTTCTTTCGTTTGTTTTGTCAAATCGTGTTGTGCGTGGGATGGAGACAAACTTTCCTCCAACCCATGCTACTTGTGTCTTCTTTGTTGCAGTTCAATCAAAAGAGCCAAAAAAAAAAAAAAAAAAGATCACCATCGTACCGGCGCCTTCGTAGCAAGTATAGTTCCACCTAGCCCATTTTCTCTGTTTGTCTGCTGCCATACAAGACCACGCCGTCTCAGCCACCGTCCATGGCACATGAAGAAAAAAAAAAGATTTGGGTTATACCCGAACCAGAGGAAGAAGAAGAAGAAAAAAAAAGAAAAGAAGAAAGGCCAAGTTGCCTACATTTCTTTTGGCATTTGAGGTACTCCTTAAAACTCATGCCCATTTCAGCCCACAGTTGGCTCATAGATGGCCACACCTTTCTTTTGGCATTTGCGGTATTCCCTAAAACCCATGCCCATTTCAGCCCACAGTTGGCTCATTTTCTTTAGCCCATATATGACCCATTTTCTTTGGCCCATAGATAGCCGATAATGTGTTTAGCCTTTAAGGTACTACCCGAAACCTCAGGCTCATTTAGCCCACAAATGGCTTGAAGAAGAAGACGAAGAAGAAGAAGAAGAAGAAGAAGGAAGGAGGAAAAAGGAAGGACGAATTAGAAGAAGATGGAAGACGGAAAAAAAAAAAAAAATAATAATTCAAACTCAATATTTCAGAATCTTCCACCTTGAATTTGAAGGGGGATATTAGAGAATATATTTTCTATCAATGTAGGAAATATATTATATTGATATTATACATTTCATATTACGGTATTTTCTTTTATAAAGATTTGATTGTAATCAGATTTGATGGTATTCAAATCACATTGATTTGATTACTATACTTATCTACCTAAATTCTCCAATAAATTGGAGTCTAGTGTATTGTAAAAATATCAAAGAGTAAGAGCAACAATGTAGCCCTTTGGGCTTTACCCTGTGGACGTAGGTCATAGACCAAACTGCGTAAAATCTCTTCTTCTTCTTCCTCTTTTTTTTTTTTTTTTTTTTTTCTTTTTTTTTTCTATTATTTCGCTTTATTTTATTTTAGCTTTATGCTTTCTTTCATGGTATCAGAGCTATAGGCTACCGCCAGTGTTCGATCCAATGGTCCTGTGAATTTTTCGTTTCCTTTTATCTCTATATTTCTTTTGATTCAAAATTATCCTTTTTAATTTTTTTTCTTTTTTATTTATTTTTGTTCTATAATTTTCCCTACCTTTTTCACACTTCTGTCATCTGTCCTGTATAATTTTTTTTTTTTATTCTGTTCTATTGTCCTCTCATTGTCTTCTGCTTTTTTCCTCAAATTATTCTCATGTTCTTTTTCTTTTTTTCTTTCTCTTTTTCGCAAATTATTGTCAGTTTCTCTAATTTGTTCACCACATCATCCATCTTGTTCAATCAATGCCCTCTGTTTCTATTCTTTTCATTTTCATTTTCTTTCGTTTGTTTTGTCAAATTGTGTTGTGCGTGGGATGGAGATAAACTTTCCTCCAACCCATGCTACTTGTGTCTTCTTTGTTGCAGTTCAATCAAAAGAGCCAAAAAAGAAAAAGAAAAAAAGATCACCATCGTACCGGCGACTTCATAGTAAGTATAGTTCCACCTAGCCCATTTTCTCCGTTAGTCTGCTGCCATACAAGACCACGCTGTCTCAACCACCGTCCACGGTACATGAAGAAAAAAAAAAGATTTGGGTTATACCCGACCCAGAGGAAAAAGAAGAAGAAGAAAAAAGAAAAGAAGAAAGGCCAAGTTGCCCACATTTCTTTTGGCATTTGAGGTACTCCCTAAAACACATGCCCATTTCAGCCCACAGTTGGCTCATTTTCTTTGGCCCATAGATGGCCACACCTTTCTTTTAGCATTTGCGGTATTCCCTAAAACCCATGCCCATTTCAGCCCGCAGTTGGCTCATTTTCTTTGGCCCATAGATGACCCCTCTCTTTGGCCCATATATGACCCATTTTTTTTTGGCCCATAGATAGCCCATAATGTGTTTAGCCTTTGAGGTACTACCCAAAACCTCAGGCTCATTTAGCCCACAAATGGCTTGAAAAAGAAGACGAAGAAGAAGAAGAAGAAGATGGAAGATGAAAAAAAAAAAAAAAAATTCAAACTCAAGATTTCAGAATCTTCCACCTTGAGTTTGCAGGGGGATGTTAGAGAATATATTTTCTATCAATATAGGAAATATATTATATTGATATTATACATTTTATATTACGGTATTTTCTTTTATAAAGATTTGATTGTAATCAGATTTGATGGTATTCAAATCACATTGATTTGATTACTACACTTATCTACCTAAATTCTCCTATAAATTGGAGTCTAGTGTATTGTGAAAATATCAAAGAATAAGAGCAACAATGTAGCCCTTTGGGCTTTAACCTGTGGACGTAGGTCATAGACCGAATTGCATAAAATCTATTCTTCTTTTTTTCTATTATTTCGCTTTATTTTATTTTAGCTTTATGCTTTCTTTCATAGTATTAGAGCTATAGGCTAACGCCAGTGTTCGATCCAATGGTCCTGTGAATTTTTCGTTTCCTTTTATCTCTATGTTTCTTTTGATTCAAAATTATCCTTTTCAATTTTTTTTTTCTTTTTTATTTATTTTTGTTCTATAATTTTCCCTAGCTTTTTCACACTTCTGTCATCTGCCCTGTATAATTTTTTATTTTTTATTTTTTATTTTTTATTTTTTTATTCTGTTATATTGTCCTCTCATTGTCTTCTATTTTTTTCCGTAAATTATTCTCATATTCTTTTTTTTCTTTCTCTTTTTCGTAAATTATTGTCAGTTTCTCTAATTTGTTCACCACATCATCCATCTTGTTCGATCAATGCCCTCTGTTTCTCTTCTTTTCATTTTCATTTTCTTTCGTTTGTTTTGTCAAATCGTGTTGTGCGTGGGATGGAGATAAACTTTCCTCCAACCCATGCTACTTGTGTCTTCTTTGTTGCAGTTCAATCAAAAGAGCCAAGAAAGAAAAAGAAAAAAAGATCACCATCGTACCGGCGCCTTCGTAGCAAGTATAGTTCCACCTAGCCCATTTTCTCTGTTAGTCTGCTGCCATACAAGACCATGCCGTCTCAGCCACTGTCCACGGTACATGAAGAAAAAAAAAAGATTTGGGTTATACCCGACCCAGAGGAAGAAGAAGAAGAAGATGAAGAAGAAGAAAAAAGAAAAGAAGAAAGGCCAAGTTGCCCACATTTCTTTTGGCATTTGAGGTACTCCCTAAAACACATGCCCATTTCAGCCCACAGTTGGCTCATTTTCTTTGGCCCATAGATGGCCACACCTTTCTTTTGGCATTTGCGGTATTCCCTAAAACCCATGCCAATTTCAGCCCACAGTTGGCTCATTTTCTTTGGCCCATAGATGACCCCTCTCTTTGGCCCATATATGACCCATTTTCTTTGGCCCATAGATAGCCCATAATGTGTTTAGCCTTTGAGGTACTACCCGAAACCTCAGGCTCATTTAGTCCACAAATGGCTTGAATAAGAAGACGAAGAAGAAGAAGAAGAAGAAGATAGAAGACGAAAAAAAAAAAAAAAATCATACTCAAGATTTCAGAATCTTCCACCTTGAGTTTGCAGGGGGATGTTAGAGAATATATTTTCTATCAATATAGTTAATATATTATATTGATATTATACATTTTATATGACGGTATTTTCTTTTATAAAGATTTGATTGTAATCAGATTTGATGGTATTCAAATCACATTGATTTGATTACTATACTTATCTACCTAAATTCTCCTATAAATTGGAGTCTAGTGTATTGTGAAAATATCAAAGAATAAGAGCAACAATGTAGCCCTTTGGGCTTTAACCTGTTGACGTAGGTTATAGACCGAACTACGTAAAATCTCTTCTTTTTTTTTTTTTTTTTTTCTATTATTTCGCTTTATTTTATTTTAGCTTTATGCTTTCTTTCATGGTATCAGAGTTATAGGCTAACGCCAGTGTTCGATCCAATGGTCCTGTGAATTTTTCGTTTCCTTTTATCTCTACGTTTCTTTTGATTCAAAATTATCCTTTTCAATTTTTTTTTTTCTTTTTTATTTATTTTTGTTCTATAATTTTCCCTACCTTTTTCACACTTCTGTCATCCGTCCTGTATAATTTTTATTTTTTTTTTAATTCTGTTCTATTGTCCTCTCATTGTCTTCTGTTTTTTTTCCGCAAATTATTCTCATGTTCTTTTTTTTCTTTCTCTTTTTCGCAAATTATTGTCAGTTTCTCTAATTTGTTCACCACATCATCCATCTTGTTCGATCAATGCCCTCTGTTTCTCTTCTTTTCATCTTCATTTTCTTTCGTTTGTTTTGTCAAATCGTTTTGTGTGTGGGATGGAGATAAACTTTCCTCCGACCCAAGCTACTTGTGTCTTCTTTGTTGCAGTTCAATCAAAGGAGCCAAAAAAGAAAAAAGAAAAAAAGATCACCATCGTACCGGCGCCTTCGTAGCAAGTATAGTTCCACCTAGCCCATTTTCTCCGTTAGTCTGCTGCCATACAAGACCACACCATCTCAGCCACCATCCACGGCACATGAAGAAAAGAAAAAAAAAAAAGATTTCGGTTATACCCGAACCAGAGGAAGAAGAAGAAGAAAGAAAAAAAAAAAAGAAAAAAAAGAAAGGCCAAGTTGCCCACATTTCTTTTGGCATTTGAGGTACTCCCTAAAACCCATGCCTATTTCAGCCCATAGTTGGCTCATTTTCTTTGGCCCATGATGGCCACACCTTTCTTTTGGCATTTGTGGTATTCCCTAAAACCCATGCCCATTCCAGCCCACAGTTGGCTCATTTTCTTTGGCCCATAGATAGCCCGTAATGTGTTTAGCCTTTGAGGTACTACCCGAAACCTCAGGCTCATTTAGCCCACAAATGGCTTGAAGAAGAAGACGAAGAAGAAGAAGAAGAAGAAGGAAGGAGGAAAAAGGAAGGACGACGAAGAAGAAGAAGATGGAAGACGAAAAAAAAAATTCAAACTCAAGATTTCAGAATCTTCCACCTTGAGTTTGCAGGGGGATGTTAGAGAATATATTTTCTATCAATATAGGAAATATATTATATTGATATTATACATTTTATATTATGGTATTTTCTTTTAATTTATAAAGATTTGATTGTAATCAGATTTGATGGAATTCAAATCACATTGATTTTATTACTATACTTATCTACCCAAATTCTCCTATAAATAGAAGTCTAGTGAATTGTGAAAATATCAAAGAATAAGAGAAACAATGTAGCCCTTTGGGCTTTACCAATGCTTGCTGACCCTTGAAACCCGATCTAAGTTTCAAGGAAAACCAATTGGCAAGTAAATCTACAAATGAATGAACTGAGGGTAAAAAAGAAGAAAAAAAAAGTGGGAAATTTTGATAATTACAACAATAATAATCCTCGTAAGAAAATGATTAAATGATTTCCCTACCCCTCTAGTTTGTCCTGTAGAAAACCAACCAGAACATTGGAGCAACACGCACACAATGGCAACAATATCAGTTCTATATTTGCCACTTTACAATTTTTTCTTTATCCCTTTTTTACCGTGATAGATGAATGAATCTATTATTCCCGCAACTGTGAAAATACCTAAACTAAGAGATAAGAGATCTTAAGTAATTGTATCCAAGTAATAAACCAAAACAAGTAGAATAATCCCACAACCAAAATCCAGGCAAAGCATCTGCTGGAGAAACATAAACCTCCAGTACTAATAGAGACAACCCTTCATATGTTTTCAATTTGCATTTCTTGCATGAAGATTTTTAAAATTCATTCAATATATTTTATAACAAAATGAAATGCTATGATGAAATGGTAAAATAGGTACTCTGACCACACAATGAAACAAATTTACATAAGCACCAATTTTTTTAGTAGGCCCACACCTACATCATCAACTCTCTCTCTTCTTTGTGTATGTCTTTCTCCCTCTCGCACTTTCTTCAGTACATGCATCGACACATGAAAAGAGGGTAGCATGTGTACAGCATGTACATGTGTATATAGTGCAAGCATAGGAAAAATTTGTGTACAGCAGCTCTCAAGAGATTCTCATTGGCGTAATCAGCGCAAGCATGGAAAGATAGTTGCTTTGGTTTTTCATTATTTGGTGTTTGATGGTTCATGCCTTGCTTTTGGATTTGTTGGATTTCGTATTTGGTAAAGTAGATTTGCTGGCCTGTTGGAAAGCAATTTCACAAAATATTGGAGCTATGATATATATGGAATGACGTCACTTTATGGCTCATGTAGACCACCTTGTGAGAAAATTTTATTTTAGAACTTCACTCCTGAAGCCATCAAGATTGTACTTAAGTTGAAGTTCTTGTTTTTGAGATCACTTCGGAGTGGATGCAAGAGGGCTTCAAATTGTATTTCGGGGCGCTTCTTCTTTTGGATTTTGAGGAGGTTTGTAATTTTAGTATTTAACTTCAGGTCTCTCTTGTATTAGCTACCTACATTGGGAAATCCCACATTTTTTTTTTCTTCTAATTAATAAGGCAGGAATGGGCGACCAGTGTAATTACCCCTCTTGGGAGTCACAATCGGAATTTCCACCCACTGTGGAATGTTCGGGAAGGGGCGACCAATGTAATCCCCCTTCGTTCTTCTTGAATATTGATTAAGGGAAAAATATATATTAGCCCCCCAAACTACCACCATTTCTCCGGATGGCACCCCGAACTACCAACACTTGCACTCCGACCCCCTAAATTACCAACCTTTCATTTTTTGGCCCCTTCCGTCAATTTAAGTCGTCAAATTGGATGGAAACAAGTCACGTGTCATGCACGTGATATTTTTAGCCCCAAAAGCCCAAAATTGCCCCTCTGTACAAACCCAAATTTACGAAAAAATGCCCTGCTTGCCTTAAACACACGTATGAGGTGAAAAGTGGCAAAATATTACAATTTGCCACTTTTCACCTTATTGAACACTGGCTTGTCTTATTTTAGGGTTAGTCAAAAAATTTCCAGCACATTCTACAAGTTTGCAATCAAGCGGAGGTAGAACCACAGTCGACCGAGTTCGCGAGGGTGTCGATCGGTCGGGCTTCGGTTTTCGGGTAGGGCCGAAATCAAAGATAGTACTTGGAACTAAAGCTCGCGGACGTCAGGGGTAGGGGGATTTGCGGTTCTCAGACCTTGGCACTGCGTCGCTGGACGTGGATTGCTAGAGGTACGTCGCCTTGCCAGAGGTGTGCTGATCTGCGTGTTGCTCTGCATTTTGGAGTTGGGTTTTTCGGACACTAGAGGTAATATAGACAGCGTAGCCATTTTTTTATCTCTACGTGATTCTTGTTTTGGGTTTTTTTATATAGGGTACTGAATCTTCATGATTGTTGTCGAAATTTAGAAATAGGGAGAGTCATAGGGCATTTTTACTGGTTAGGATGTTGATTGTTTAGTGTTTGATTTAGTGGTAGGGCCATATGTCGAGTGAATTGTCTAGCTTTATAGGAATGTTTGGGAAAAAAGTTAGTAAATTAATGTCTGCCTTTACAGGATGTTGATTGTTTAGTCTGGCTGGTTTTGTTGTGTAGTGGCTGAGTGGGTCTAAATGGTATGTGGTCCCCTATTAAATAATTCAGCTTCTGTTGTGTTATTCTGACTTTTTGAAGTTGGTCTGGTCCCCTATTGATGAATATTCTATTATGTGAGGGGCCATAATGGAAGTTGGTCATTGTGCACTATATTCTATTATGGTTAGAACCGGATTTGTGCACTATATTCTATTATGGTTAGGGGGTCATTGTGCATGCATCCATGACACTAATAATGCACAGCATGCACTTGTTTCTTAGAGGTTTGCTTCTTTCTTGCTTATTTATTTATTTGTATTTATTTCTTGCATTGGATTATTTACTTACTTTTTGTACTTTATGATTTTTTGTGAAGATGGCTAGACGAGAGTTTGTTTTTGAGGTGCATTATCGAGGTCACATAGACAGACGGTTCATGAATACCTATGTCGAGGGTGATATAAATGTGTACACGGAGGCCATTGAGCATGATAAGTTGTCATTTTCAGTGGTTCAGGGTATAGCAAAAAATTATGGATATCAATCTGGTGACCTAATTTATTACTTACTGCCGGGTTGTACACTGCGTAACGGATTGAAATTAATTACATTCAACTTTTATGTACGTGAAATGGTTGAAGCACACGCAGGTCTACCAATTGTTGAGTTGTACATAAATTCATTTAGTGAGTCCATTCCTGACAATGATGAGGAGAATTATGATGATGATTATGGGGATGATGAAGGGGGTTGTTCAAGGATCGATCGAGACGATCCAGATTGGGATGAGTTGAATGAACCTGATCTTTTTGTTGAGAATAATGATGTGACTGGGCCATCTATTGGGGGGGGCATGAGAGAGGTTGAATCCTATGGTGGGAGGGGGGGTTGAGAAAGGGTAGTGAAGATAGAGATGGTGGTAGGGAAGGTGAAGATAGTGAAGAGGGTGATGAGAGTGAAGAGGGTGATAAGAGTGAAGAGGAAGGTGTTGACAGTGGGTCTAATGATGATGATGATGCCAACTCAGACATGGCACACAGTGACATTCTTACATCTCCTCCCAAGAGTGATGAGGAGTATGAGGTAGCTTCCCAGAGTCGAAGAAAACATGTGACAAAGCGATCTGAGTTCCATCTGACTGATATGGGTAATCCAGAGTTTGTGGTGGGTCAAAAATTCTCATCGATACAGGTTTTTAGAGAGGCGGTTAGAGAGTGTAATGTAAAAATGGGGAAGGATGTTAAGTTCAAGAGGAATTACCTTGCCAAGTGTGTAGTGGTATGCAGGGATGAACGTTGTAAATATAGGATTTATGGGCGCAAGTGCAAGGATGAGGAATCCTTTGAAGTAAGATCATTTCATCCAAAACACAGTTGTAGGAGGAGACGTGAGAATTCAATTCTGAAATCGAATTGGGTTGCAGACAAGTTAATAGACAAGTTCAGAGCACAACCAAACATGCCTATAAAGGCAATTGTAGAGAAGGTGAAGGATAGATGGGGTGTGGATGTCAAAGAGCACAGGTTATACAGGGCTAGAAGACTTGCAAAAGAAAAGATCCATGGAAAAGTGAATGAATAGTACAACAAGTTGTGGGATTATTTAGAGATGATAAGAAGAACAAACGCTGGCAGTTGCGTAATGATGAAGATAGAGAGGCCGTTACGTGATATTCCAGGAAAATTTCAGAGGTTGCACTTCTCTTTAGCCGCCATGAAAAGAGGTTTTCTTGCTGGTTGTAGACCAATCATTGGCCTTGATGGATGCTTCTTAAAAGGCCCGCATAAAGGCCAACTATTGGCCGCGATCTCGAGGGATGCAAACAACCAGATGTATCCAGTTGCATTTACAGTTGTGGAAGCCGAAATTAAAAAAAGTTGGACCTGGTTTTTAGAAGCTTTGCTATCGGACCTTGGCACTCCTCCCACAAAGGGATGGACATTTATTTCTGATCGCTAGAGTGTAAAGTACCAATTAAAATTCATTCCAAAAATATTCCTTCATATTATCAATGATGTATATGTGAATGTTTGACATATTAATTTTTACTTTGTGCCGGGTTTGGTACCGA
The DNA here is from genome assembly GCF_958979055.1 of Alnus glutinosa. Classification (NCBI taxonomy): domain Eukaryota; kingdom Viridiplantae; phylum Streptophyta; class Magnoliopsida; order Fagales; family Betulaceae; genus Alnus; species Alnus glutinosa. The sequence continues at coordinate 22,453,867 of NC_084896.1, forward strand.
GTTTAGATTCGGTTGCTCCCAATGCTGAACATCGGATTTGTTGTTGACATTTATATGCAAATTACAGAGATGCAGGTCATAAAGGTGTGGCGTTGAAGGATAAGTTGTGGAGCGTGGCTGCAGCATACATAGAGGTTGAATGGAGAAGGGAAATGGAGGAACTAAATGAGATAAGCCCCGATGCATACTATTACTTGTCAAAGATTGACCCAAGTACATGGGCGAGGTCTTGGTTTAGTACCTTCCCCAAGTGTGACTTAATTGTGAACAACCTGTCGAAATGTTTCAATGCTTGGATTTTGAATCAACGTGACTTGCCAATTATATCGCTGCTTGAAATGTTGAGAACGAAATTGATGAAGAGATACCAGAAGAAGTGGGAAGGCATTAGTAACACGGAAGGAAGGATTTGTCCCAAAATTATGGCGCGGTTAGATGAACTCTCACATGATGCTGGTCATTGCTACGGCATGTATGCTGGGGATGGGTTCTTTGAAATCACAGACAAGCTGAAACAATATGTGGTGAACCTAGTGAGAAGAACTTGCGGATGTAGACAATGGGATATGACAGGTATCCCATGTGCACATGCAATATGTACAATATGGGTTGATGGTGTTGAACCCATAGATTATGTTTCTGATTGGTACACTGTGGATATGCTTAAAAAGGCATATGAACCTGTTGTGTATCCCATGCCTGGAGAAGAACAGTGAACAAAAACAAATGGCAAGCATGTAGACCCACCGCTGAGTAGAATACAACCTTGGAGGCCAAGAACAGTAAGGACTAGAGGACCAGACGAGCCCAAGAATCCATACAGGATAAGGAAGGGTGGGGTTGTCATGAGATGTTCCAGATGCAGGGTGATTGGACACAATGCAAGAACATGTCCTTGTATAAGAACAGAAGCAGTGAATTACAGAGGACAGTCTAGGAGTGAGGTAAATACCTTTCACATTTTTTGGACTTTTTAATTGTGTCTTGCTTAATTTTTTACTTAACAATTGTTTCTCTAATGTGCTAGGTACAATCTGCAATTGATAGCGAACTGAATCCCCAATCTACAGTTGATACTGAACTGGTAACTTTCAATACTCTCACTACTTTTTTGAAATTTTTCACTACATTTGACACTAATACTCAAACTCTCAACTACATCTTGCAGCCCTCAATTCCCACTAATATTCCCCCTAATACCCCACAAACCACTGTTGCATCGTCTAGAGGTAGAGTTAGAGGTAGAGGTAGAGGTAGGGGGATGGGTATGAGTAGGGGTAGGGGTAAGGGTAGGGGTATTGGTAGCAGGGCTGTTGGTAGGGGCATGGGTATGGGTCCACCAACCCCACCAGGGCTTACAGCTTCAAGGGTTTCGGGCAGAGGTAGAAGTCAGTCTCAGCCTCAAACTCAGCCTCAGCCTCAGCATCAGCCTCGAACCAATGCTTGGGTTAGCACTGAAAACACCCATAATTTATGTGTTGTTTATTTATTTGTAAACAAACTAATGTGTCTTAACAGTCCCAAGGTACCGTCAACACCGTAAGGTGGTATGGGCCGCAAGTAGGACCGCAAGCAGTTGGTCAGTCTACTTAGTCACAGCCTTGGACCCAAACCAATGTCATTGTGAGCACCCAAAATATTTGTCTTTATATTTCATTGCTTTTTTAACTTAGCTGGTTTATGGATAAATTATGTTCAGTTGCTAATTAATGTGTCTTGATAGTCCCAAGGTACTGTCAACTCCGTAAGGTGGTATGGGCCGCAAGTAGGACCGCAAGCAGTAGGTCAGTCTACTGAGTCGCTGCCTTGGACAGTAGAGCATCCTCAGTCACAACCTCAACATCATCAGTCAAATGCTTTTGTAAGAACTCACAACATTTGTTATTTATGTGTTTAATTTTATTCTTATTTTTTACTCACAACATTGCTTTTGTTAGTATTATTGGCCTCATTCTGTTTGGACAAAATCACTTGTGTGTATAGATGCTGTTTTATCAGGGATTCCACTATTCAAAGTGATGTCAGAAGATTATGCACTGCCTTCAAGACAGAAGTTTTCGGTTCCCTGCTAGCCGTCCGTACGATCGTGCCATCCCGTCCGGACGCCCATTTGACCACTATTCCATCCGTCCGAACGACGTGCCATACCGTTCGGACGCCTGTCAAACAAAGCATCATCCGTTCGGACGACGTGTATTTTCCATCTGGACCTCTACTGTATCGAGAAGCCACTGTTCCAGCCTGTATCCGTCCAAACGTCTCAGCAGCCCGTCCGGACGCCTCTCAATGATCGATTAGCTTTAGATTCTTTCCAAGATCAAAATAAGGGACGATTGATATACCCGTCCGGACGCACTCATTTATAAGGCAAGAATCGCAATTCAAATATCACCGTTCGGACGTCAGTCAGCCTTGGTCTGGATGCGCGTGCAACTAATATGGAAATTGCCGATTCGACTTCAACCGTCTGGACGACTGCCTATCTTGGTCCGGACGCGCTCATTGCAGATATAGAAATTGCGTGTTGAAGTTCAGCTGTTCGGACGCTCATCCCCCATGGTCCGGACGCGCGAAACCTTATAAAGAAATTACTTGTAGCGGGCGTGCGACCGTCCGGACGACAGTGTCTCTCTATCCGGACGCGGCTCTTAAACAAGAAAGATTTTCAACAAAATTCTCAGAAAATCCTGTCGCACTGTTGTCCGTCAGGATGGTCCAAGTTCACCGTCCGGACGGCGTCCTTACATATTACAACAGTCGCCCATTCTGCACCTCAGCCTATAAATAGAGGCCCCTGGGCATTGAGAATTGCAAGAATTCGGTATTGAATTCCATGAGTGCTCAGAGACGTTATTTTTCCTCTGAAGCCATTGCAAGTGTGTTGTTGCTGTGCTACATCTGAAGTCTATCTTAGGGGTCCACCCTAAGATAAAGGATTCCATTGAAGACCCCTTCAGGTAGGAGACCTGGTTGGGAAGCGTTCGTGTTAGGTTACACGTTAGAGAGCAAGGTACGACCATTGCATCGGGTATATGTGAGTACTACTATCTTGTATCTAGCTTTGTCTTCTGAATAGTGGATATCCTGGCTTTGGCTGCCCCAGAGTGGTTTTTCTCTTAATTGAGTTTTCACTTCGTCAACAAAAATCTCTGTGTCATTTAATTTCCGCATTATTATTTTTGTTGACATTTTGTGCACACACTTACTGTTTATTTTAGAAGTCAATTCCATTTTTCAGCTTTACATTGTAATTACAAATTCAAGGTACTGTGAATACTGTACGACTGTATGCACCTCCACGACGATCAGAGTCTTCACAGCCAGGACAATCTACTCAGCTTGTAGGGCCTATTCAGCCAACAGGGTCCTCTCAGGAAGTATGTTCTTCTCAGCCAGTAGGGTCTTCATCAAAGCCTGCAACAAGAGCTCGTAATATTGTTCCAACAGTTGAGAATGCAATTGAAGTTTTTGAAGCTAAACAAAGAAAGAGGAAGAAGCCCGAGTGGAAAAAATATTAAGTCATTCATGTAGTTTTTTTATTTATTATTGGTTAAACAATCTGTTGGGTTGTGTTGTTATTGTTATGTAATTTGATGACAAACAGTGTTGGATTGTAATGTTGTTATTGCTTTTGTTGATTAATGACTTAATTGATGCTCTTTGTTGGGTTTTAAGTAAGTGATAGATATGTTATTTGAGGACTTTTAATTAAGTGATAGATATGATATTTGAGGTTGTGTTTATTTGATTGCACGTAGGTGGGGTTGTTGTGTTTATTTCACAATGTTGATTGGCCACAGGTGGGGTTGTGTTTGTTGACCACTTTTGACAATTTTGAATGCACAGAGGTTGGGTTGTGCATAACATTTGAACAACCCATTTGATAAATAACACCACAACAGCTAGAGATACATAACATCAACAAAATATTAGATGTTGCTGTAGTTACAAGTGAACTGTCTCCATTTGGCAAATAACACCACAACAACGAGAGATACAAAACATTTCAACAAAAAATTACATGTTGTTGTAGCTACAAGTGAATTGTTTCCATAATTTTAGTTTAACATCAAGTTAGTACCTCTAGGTCCACTATAACTACAAAAGTAAAAGACTAAGAGCAAAATGATTACTAACAACGTAGCCCGAAACATTCTCCCATTATTTTGACCCAACCCTAATTCTCGACGTAGTTTAGCATAATGTTCATTGCATTTTCTTTCAATCATTTTCTCAACTTTGTCATTATCATCATGTCTCCTTTCCTCCATTTGTTGTAGATATTCCATTAAACTTTTTTCGTAAGTGGACATCTCCTTATCAACACATTTAAAAAAGTCACAGTCACCGGCTCTTTGCATGAAAAAAAAAAGAGAGGCAAATATGTCAAACTACTAACAACGACATATAACACAAAGCTAATTTCAAGATTTACCTTGTAGTTAATACATCCATACTACTTTCTAGTGGGATTAGTCTCAGTCCAAGAGTTCCTAACACGTGCAGGAACACCACAGTAACATAACGGGGGACCACTTGACAAATCATTGGTTGTAGACATTTAGTAATGCCTACACAAAATATTGCATGCAACAGAACCAATGAGACTTTTAACTAATTGCAAATAAGGTGCAAGTTTAAACTACACTACAAGCAATATGGAGGGCCCATATTTTGTTCCCTGGATTGCATTGGCCGAAACAGGTTAAGTTAGATCACACATCTAGTAAGAAGGTCAAAACAAATCATCAAAGTAAATCCTAGTTGAACTCCCTATGGGAAACAAATGTTTAGGCTAATAATATGATGGACCGAAACAAACATCAGTGCAAATCAGCTCAATTTCTCTCCAACAATAAATACAGTTCATTAGGTATGACTTACAGCATTGGTTTTGTAATTGAAATCAAGCAATAAACTACACCTACAGGTGCTTAGTAATTGTTGCTCTATAATTATTGCTCTAGCTTTGACAAACAAAGGATTGCAGCTACAGAATTGAATTTCATCAAACAGAACTCATGCATTCAAACATTTCATCAAACACCCACCCATTTAGGCATTTCATCAAACACCCACTGTGCATCACAAAAATCTCAACAAAGACAAACCCCATCAAACACCCATTCATCCACAAACTCAAACTCAAACTCAAATAGAACCATAAGAATTGTTCCACAATTATGACAAGTAGGGACAAACTTACCATGAGCTTGTGTACCTGTGTCTTTGGATTTTGGCATCACACAATCATTCAAGCAAGAATTATCCAAACAAGCAGTGTCTACTATCACAGGCTCAATAATAAAGGAATCTAATTCAGAATCAGAAACATGTGAAGTAAAAGCACTAAAATCATCAACAACTAAATCAGGCTTGTTGGAAATATCTGAATGAATACACATCATGCTTTTCAAATTATCACTAGAGAAAACAGAATCTTTTAATTTAATCTCTAGTGAATCAATAATGTTAAACATCATGGTATTCTCAGATCTCAAACAGTCAATTAAGGCATGTGATTCAGACAATTGAACAATCAAAGACTCTTTTTCTTGCTTCACCTTTTTAAGCTCTTTATGTGAAATTTTAGAATGATGATCATTCTTCAATTTATTAAAAACCTTCAAGAGCTTAATATCAGAATCCTCATTTGATAACTGAGAAGAATTCATGATAAAAGGTGTAATAAAAAAAAAATAGAAGTCACAAAGAAATGAGGATCACACTTAGGAATTAAATCCTAAACAGAGTGTGCCGGCTCTAATACCAATTGAAAAATAAATGGACTTCTAATTTAAACAACAAGTGTGTGTACACAAAGTGTCAACAAAAAATAAGGACAACGGAAAGTAAATGACACAGATATTTTTGTTGACGAAGTGAAAACTCAGTTAAGAGAAAAACCACTCCGGGGCAGCCAAACCCAGGAATTCCACTATTTAGAAGACATAGCTAGATACAAGACAGTAACACTCACATGTACCGATGCAGTGGTTGTACCTTGATCTCTGACGTGTAACCCAACACGAATGCTTCCCAACCAGGTTCACCTACCTGAAGGGGTCTTCAATGGAACTCCTTACCTTAGAGCCGACCTCTAAGATAGACTTCGGTTTACAGCACAACACACTTGTAAAACTGCTTCATAGGAGATATCACGTCTCTGAGCTCTAATGGAATTCACACCGTTGGCATGACTTTAGAGGAAATATCACGTCTCTAAGCTGTAGAGAATTCACCACCGAATTCTATATTGAAAGCATGCCTCAAGCCTCTTATTTATAGGCTTTGGAAATCCAAAATCGACTCAAAAATGGAGTCTGAAACACGCGCGTCCGGACGGGAGCCAGGGCCGTCCGGACGGGTCAAGTTTTCTTGTCCAGAAAGTAATTCTGGAATTTTCTGCAAGGCCATCCGGATGGGAAAATCTTTCCGTCCGAATGGATACCATCCGGACACTTCTATGGTCCTTCCGGACACTCAAATTACAGCATTTTTTCTAAGCTTTCCAATTAAGCCAATTTCATCCCAATCCGATATTTGAGTAAAAAGTTATGACCAAAATACCCGACGGTCAACTGCAACCACCTCTCCAAGATAGCGCTGAAAGCTTCCATAACAAGGCCGAGTCTGGACAGTGTTGCCCTAGCGTCCGGACGGTTGCATTTCGGCTGCACGAAATTACCATAATAAGGCATGGAGCGTCCGGACCTTGAAGGCTAACATCCGGACAGTTGAACTGGTGCACGGAACTTCCATATATGAAGCTTGATCGTCCGAACCATGAAGGTTGACGTCCGGACGGTTGAACTTGGTATGCACATTCTTGCCCTATAGAGGACATCGTCCGGACGAGATCACACATCGTCCGGACGGTAGCAGCCATTTTCCCATAACTGTGTCTTGAGGCAGAAACCCTATTTCTTGTCAAACACTGAAAGGCATCCGGACGGTATAACCACGTCGTTCGGACAGATGCGCTGGAACACTAGGATCTTCTTGAACTCTGAAAAGCGTCCGGACGATTTGCCATTACGTTCGGATGGATGTAATCTTGAACTGTTCGAAGCTTCTAAACACTGATGGGCGTCCGGATGGAAAGATCTCGTCGTCCGAATGGATGTTGCTGATTGATAAGCGTCCGGACGGAATACCATGTCGTCCAGACGGCTGACAGGGAACCGAAATAAATCCTTGAAAACTTCACAGAATCTTCTCGAAGAACATAGCTAAAGAGTAGACTCTGGATAAAGCAGCATCCCTGTGAAAGCAGCAACATTACATAGAAGTGATTTTGTCCAACAGAATGTAGCCAACAAAAACTAACAAACTCCCCTTTTGGCCATTCTGGGACAAGAATCACTTGACCGGTTAAAAATACAATCCTGGTCCAAATCAACAATTACTCCCACTTTTTGTCACAAAGGGACAAAGGGTAAAACAGAGGAATGAGAAAAACCACACAACAATTACTCCCCCTTAATGTCTCAGAAGGACAAGGGTAAACGGAGTAATAATATCCATAGATAAAAACGTTTTAAAATCCAAAACAATAGGAAAGTAGAGAAACGTCTACAAATGGCCCAAAAGAGAGGAACAGAAATCCTCCAAGTATCAAATCCCAAGACCTTTGGAAATTGAACATCCGACTTCAACAATATTCAGTTTTCCAAAGGATGCATCTGTCAATCACTGTGCTGGGAGCCGCTGGATGTCGTATCCCTAAAAAACCAATCAGAAATATCTCCAAAAATACCATTAGATCCTGTTAGTTCCAAACATAATGTGGTATTTAACACGGCTGTCAAATGGATGCCAAAGAGAAATATAAGCAATGCAGCTACTCATAAGGCATAAATATATCATGATCAGCCCAACACACAGACATAAAAGGATTTTCATGCACAATATCTCAAGAAAATATTCCAACAAATATTCCAATATTCTAAAAGCACAAAGACTTAAAAGAATAACGGAAGACACAAAGAAGATCATGGGATGAGAAGAGATGTGCGACAAATGCCAAAATCTTGGGAGAAATCCACGAGAAAAACACACAAGATGCCATAAATCAATAAAAATGCAAAGATGTGTGTATGGCAGAGAAAGAGAAGCAAGTCTTAAACCTATAGAGATCCTGACCGGATGAGCAATTGCTAGGTCAGCATATGGCAAGACTGCTCTCATTTTGGACGTAAGAATAAGTCCGTCCACACACTTCACACTGAAAATCTGAAACTTGAGGAAAATTTGCAGAAAAATAATTTTTCCAAAGTCAGTTTAAGAACACGCATGTATAATCCACTGATAACACAATCAGGGAGCATCTCAAAACTAAGCAGAGATATAAAAGAGAGTTAAGAGTTCAATCAGCACAAATAACTTTTATTGATCACAGAAAATTGAAATAGGCAACTCAACTCAAGCAATGCGTGTGTGTGTGTGGAGACTCTTTTCCCACAAGGTATGACTTTCCAAGACATGACAAAGAGCAACTAGATTTTCTAGACACGAGAGAAAATCATAAACAGATAAGCCAAAAGTCAAACCTTATAACATACTAGGGCCTAGCCACCCTCATCTGATACACTCCCCTAAAGAAATAGCACATATTCTGTTTTACTTGTACCATGTAGGACAAGATAAATTTTTACTTGCTCATAAAGGGCAAGGTAAATTTAAGCACATAAGCAGTGATTAAACAAATTTAAAGCACATAACTTTTTATGAATTACTGCTCGAATCTTATGGTACTGCAAACTGAAGGGAGTGCCAGAATTTATAGATGCTAGGTTCAACTAGCCTGTGGTCAATTTGGCCATCTAATCAAGGACTTCTACTCATATCCAAAATCTCCAAAAGCAACGAGTCAGAGAATGAAAGAAGTACCTTAGGGGAGCCCGGGATAGTGCACTTTTTCCATCGCATGAGGAAAGAAGCTATCTTACTTTTGCATAAACAGGAAAAACACTTGGCTAATATAGTCAAAACTCTCGAATATATCTAAGCATAGTAAATTAATGCTCATAGAAGAGAGATATCAGGTAAGGATAAATACAGTACCTAATAAGCCAAGAGAAAGAAAATCCTGCAAATTCTCCCCATTTTTTTTTATTTTTTTTTTGTTGAAAACCGATAAATAGAAAAACAACAAACATATGCTCAGAAAAGGAAATGACATCTAATCCCAGAATGCAAGGTAAAACCAAACCTATCCACATGGAGAGAGGTTTCGAAATACCAAGACAGAAAAGCAGCAGCCCGACGTGCTTTAACTGTCATCCCCAAAAATATCTGCAGAAGCTTCTCAAGATAACAAAAGAAAATATGGGGATAAAATAAACAGTTCCTCAAACAGAATGCAAGGCATGAATATGACAAGATAGACAATGCAATGCAAACATTCCTGACATGCACTAGGATTAAGGAACCACAATCCTTGGCATGGGAGACTTCACCTTTACTAGGTAAGTCCACTCCCCCTTAAGGGGTGAATGGTCACATCCTTCCTGACCCATACCTGCTTAACCCGAGGCGGTAGCTTGCAGGTTTTGCCCATGTTGTCCATTCTCCATAGCATACCTTGTATTAGATTCAGCAATCCTTCATGGGCATGGCTACCATTGGGCTTATGCAGCTTTCTCTTGTAGCGCATTGATTTGCCACTCTAATTAGCAGGAACAAACTTTTGCTGATGCCAGCCTAAAGAGCCATCGGAGGTGTAGCTCTTATTGGTAGCTTCCTCTGAACCTTCAACTTCCGAAGTTGTGGACATTTGGGTCGGATGTGACCGGTAATGCCGCAGTGATGACAGGTGGGCAAGCTTCTTTCGTTTGAATGCTTCTTGACATTCTTTGCAAAATTATGGTTAGCATTCTTACACATAACAGTGCCCTTACCTTCTATATGTCTCCTATGCGGAGGAACATATTTTGATGAGGAAGAATCTTCAACTTTACATTTCCTCATAGCATCCTGCTTGATCCAAGGCCTGTGGGATTTCAACAAACAACAATTTGGCCTAATATGACCAATCTTCCCACAATTATGACAAGTAGGGACAAACTTACCATGAGCTTGTGTACCTGTGTCTTTGGATTTTAGCATCACACAATCATTCAAGCAAGAATTATCCAAACAAGCAGTGTCTACTATCACGGGCTCAATAATAAAGGAATCTAATTCAGAATCAGAAACATGTGAAGTAGAAGCACTCAAATCATCAACAACTAAATCAGGCTTGTTGGAAATATCTGAATGAATACACATCATGCTTTTCAAATTATCACTAGAGAAAACAGAATCTTTTAATTTAATCTCTAGTGAATCAATAATGTTAAACAGCATGGTATTTTCAGATCTCAAAGAGTCAATTAAGGCATGTGATTCAGACAATTGAACAATCAAAGACTCTTTTTCTTGCTTCACCTTTTTAAGCTCTTCATGTGAAATTTTAGAATGATGATCATTCTTCAATTTATTAAAAACCTTCGAGAGCTTAATATCAGAATCCTCATTTGATAACTGAGAAGAATTCATGATTAAAGGTGTAATAAAAAAAATAGAAGTCACAAAGAGATGAGGATCACACTCAGGACGGAATACCACGTCGTCCGAATGGCTGACAGGGAACCGAAATAAATCCTTGAAAACTTCACAGAATCTTCTCGAAGAACATAGCTGAAGAGTAGACTCTAGATAAAGCAGCATCCCTGTGAAAGCAGCAACATTACATAGAAGTGATTTTGTCCAACAGAATGTAGCCAACAAAAACTAACACCAAGCATGTCTCATAGCCTCGTGAAAATTGCACCTGATAATGGCTTAGTAAATATATCTGCTACTTGTTCAGTGGTGTGGCAATATTAGACCTCTATTGTCTTCCGCTTCACATGGTCTCTAAGAAAGTGGAACCTAGTGTCAATGTGTTTGCTCCTCCCATGTTGTATTGGATTCTTTGCTAGCTTTATTGCTTATTGGTTATCCACATAAATCACAGTTGGTTCTTCTTGTGGATGTTCTAGTTCCTTCAAGAGATTCTTTTGCCATATAGCTTCACAAACAGTAGACGAAGCCGCCACATACTCCACCTCACAGGTAGACAAGGCTACAATTGCTTGTTTCTTGGATGTCCAAGAAAAAGATGTAGATCTAAAATAGAACACATAACCAGTTGTATTTTTCCTCTCATTTGGTCACATCCCCAATCACTGTTTGAGGAACCAACTAATTTTGCTTCATCACCATATGCATAGAATAAACCAAGATTCAGAGTACCTTTGATGTACCTTAAAATCCTTTTTGCAGCTAACCAATGAGTCTCCATTGGTGTCTCCATGTATCGACTTACAAGTCCAACTCCATAGACAATATCTGGCCTTGTCCATCTCCTTCTTTTGACGACTTTATGCTTGTTTCAACAGGGGTACTCATAGAGTTGCAGCTTTCCATCTTGAATTTCTCTAAAATCTCCTTCATGTACTTCTTTTGAGATATGAAAATTCCATCATGTTGTTGCTTCACTTCAATACCAAGGAAGTAGGACATCAACCCGTTGTTTGTCATCTCAAACTCCTTAAACATTGATTGCTTGATTTCCTTGAACATTTCACTACTATTTCCTATGTATAACAAATCATCAACATATAGGCAAATAATTAGAAATTCACTTTGATGGTTTTTCTTCATATAAACAGCATGCTCATATGGACATTTGGTGAAGCCATTCTGATGAAGGTAACTATTGATGCGTGCATTCTAAGCTCTTGGTACCTGCTTTAAGCCATTTAACGCCATGTTAAGGTGGTACACCTTGCTTTCTTCTCCTTCCATTATGAAGCCTTCAGATTGTTGTACGTATATTTCTTCTTCAAGGATGCCATTGAGAAAAGCTGACTTGAGATCAAGTTGGTATATCTTCCAATTGTTATGAGCGGCAAGTGTGATCAACAGTCTCACTGTGTCAAGTCTCGCAATTGGTGCAAAGACCTCTTCATAGTCGATGCTGTACTTCTGTTTGTAGCCTTTAGCTACTAGTCTTGCCATGTATTGAGAAATTTCACCTTCTGTAGTGTGTTTGATTTTGTACACCCACTTGACACCAATAGTCTTTTGGTTTGGTGAGAGTGTTGTCAACTCCCAAGTGTCATTCTTTTGAATAGCATGTATCTCCTATTCCATTGTCGATCGCCAATGATTTTCTTCTTCGGCTTCTTGGAATGTGAGAGGCTCATGATCAGGATATAGGCAGAAAAGATTAGTCTCTCCATCTTCTGTCTGCTCATAGATTTCCTTGAGACTTTTCATCTTAATTGTACTTTGATTTGTGGAGGATTTACTGCTATCTCCCATAGAAGGTGTAGAGTCCCTATGTGCTGGGGATGGTGTGGTAGGCTGAGAAGATGGTGGGGTACTTGGTGGAGCTTCTATTGAGAGCACATCGGGCTCCTCCAACACGTGTTGTTCTTTGGCCTTGTCGTCATCACTCCAACTCCACACACTTCACATTTTCTTCATCAAAGATAAAATCTCTACTAACCACTAATTTTTTTTGTTAGTGGATTGTAGAGCTTGTATGCCTTCGACTCTTCGCTATATCCGAGGAAGATACATTTCTCATCACGATTATCAAGCTCTTCCTCTTGGATTTGGGAACTTGAGAATATGCAACACACCCAAAGATTCTTAGGTGTGTAACACTTGGCTTGTAACCGTTCCACGCCTCTTGAGGTGTCATATTCTTGACACTTTTGGTCGGACATCGATTGAGTAGATAAATTGAGCATGCCACAGCTACTGCCCAGAATTGTTTTGGCTGTCATTTCTCATTGAGCATGGTTTTGGTCATATTAAGAATGGTACGATTCTTTCTTTTGGCAATCCCTTTTTGCTGTGGTGTGTAAGCAACAGTAAACTAATGCTTTATTCCTTAGTCACTGCAATATTTATCAAATTCTTTTGAGGTGTATTCAACACCTCGGTTAGAGTGGAGAGTTACGAGCTTGTGACCACTTTGATTTTCAACAAGAGCTTTAAAGTTCTTGAATACAATAAAGGTAGTTGAGTTTTCTTTAAGAAAATAAACCCAATTTTTCTACTAAAGTCATCAATAAAAGTAATAAAGTATTTATTACCTCCTAAGGACATGGGCTCTATTGGTCCATATATGTCAGTATGAATCCGCTGCAATGGTGACAATGCTCTTCAAGATTTGCCGCTGGGAAAAGGGAGTCGTGCCTGCTTGCCAATTATACATTGTTCACAAACGTTGCTCGATGGCTTGATCATTGCTAACCCATGCACCATGCATGATGAAAATAACAGCTTTAGGCCGCTAAAATGTAGACGGCCAAAATGAAGACGTCACTTCCATGACTCACTTTCCTTGAATCCATAGAAGCACTTATCGGACATTATATTAAGGTACAACAAGAACATGTGATTATTGGCCATTGGAACATTAGCCACAATCCTTCCAGACGTATCTCTCAAAGTGAGAGAGTAGTCCTTCGTATGTATGCTATACCCCTTCTCGAGTAGCTGTCCAATGCTGAGAATATTGTTTTTTCATGTTAGGCACATCATAAACATCAGAAATATACCCTTTCTTACCATTCTTTTGATAAATTTTTATCTTCCCTTTGCCTTCAACTGGGAGTTTGGAGGAGTCTCCCAAGTATACATTTCCGTGAACTCCCTCTATGAGTTCTACGAAAAGTTCTCTCCTCCCACACATATGATTGCTTGCGCCAGAATCAAGGTACCACATATTGTGAATCTGAATCATCATGAGCAAGAAGTGTAGGGTAGACTCACCACAAACATCATTTGTTGCTTTTATAACATTGGCTTGTTCATCGTCTTTGTGCCAACAATCCGATGCATAATGTCCAAACTTCTTGCAATTGTAGCATTGGATATTCTTGGTGTTTCCACGTCCATGTGTGGATCTTCCTTTTCCTCGGTTGCCTCCTCGACCTCGACCTCTGAAGCTTTGATTCTCCTGTTGACTTTGGCTAGGTCTTTGGTAAGTACCACATCCCCTGCCTTTACCATGACCACGATTGGAGCTGGGTTTTCTTTAATCATTTAGAGTAAGTTTTGACTCTAGTGCGTGTTCCAATGCAGCAAAATTATAATTCTTCTCCATCCTTTGCTCATGTACTTGTAATGAACCCAACAACTCCTCAATTGTAAGCTTCTCCAAGCCCTTAGACTATTCGATAGCTACAACTACATGCTCAAATTTATAGGAAAGGGATCGAAGTACCTTTTCAACTACTTGGATGTCATCGAGCTTCTCATTGTTTCTTTTCAAACCATTCACAATTACCAACAGTCATGAAAAATAATTGAACACCGATTCTCCATCCTTCATGTGAAGTGCCTCGAATTTGTTTCGTAATGTTTGGAGACGGACCCGTCTCACTCGTTCATCTCCTTTGAAGATGGAAGCTAGAATCTCCCATGCTTGTTTACTTGTCGTTGCTTCAGTAACTTTCTCGAAGGTAGGCTCGTCCAACCCTTGATAGAGTAGAAACAAGACATTTTTATCCTTCTTCCTCTGCTCCTTAAGAGCCTTCTTCTCATTTGCTGTGTATTCAGCTTCTTCCTCCTCGATGGGTTCCGTAAATCCGTCGGTTATGAGTTCCCACAGATCTTGAAACCCAAACAAGGCTCTCATTTGGATAGACCACGACCCATAGTTATCTTTTGATAATCTAGGGATTTGTTGTTGGACATTTTTCGATCCCATTTCTAGAAGGGACGAAAAAATGGGAATTGGCTCTGATACCAATTTGAAAGACAAACTAGTTTACTAACTAGTCACATTTCTATCTCTCTTTCACTCTTTCTCTCTTTTATTACTAAAAGACAAAATAAGACTTAGGGAAGAGTGGAAGAAGTCTTCTTCACTTTCTCATATCTCAAAACACCTTACAAAGCCCATATATATAGGCATACAAAAACTAAACGTCCAAAGCCTTTTCTTCTCCCTCTTTATTACAATAAACACCAATAACTCGTCTAAGTTAAGACTTCAGTTTAGGAAACCAAAAGACATGAGTTTAAAAAACCAAATGTCATTATTTATTAAAAGAACTTTTAACTTCTCTATTAAATAAGCTTCCAAAGTTTTGGATTTGTTGAGCTTCCAACACAAATATGGGTCAAAAAGTGTAAAAAAGGAACATGCTCCTCCTTGAAAGTCACCTACAACATGCAAAAATATAAAACATAAAATATGATCTGCAATATAATGCATCTAATTTTTGAGTTTATCTCAGTGAGATAATAATAACCCCTTCTTTTATCTATCCAGAAGTGCAAAGAGCTACTGATACTTGTATGATTACTTCCATCTTAGGCTTGTTGGAATACACCACTATATAAATACAAGTATATATATATATCTCTTAATCTATCTCCTTTTTGGTCGTCATCCATGTTTGATTATCTCATGAATGCAGATATATGCAGCTAGGGCTGGCAAACAGGTTCACGTGTTGGGTTCGGGTCAACCTGTTTGACCTACCATCCCGTTTAGGTAAAAGGGTCAGACCTTTCAACCTTAACATGACCCGCTCAAATAACGAGTTGACAAGACACAGCCCGTTTGACCCGTTTATTAAACAGGTTGTGTTGGGTTGACAAGATCCTTGGATTCATTATATAATAAATTCTATAAAAATAAAAATAAAAAGAAAACTATAAATTAAAAAAGAAAAAAGAAAAATCATATTGTTTGAATAATTATACTGTTCCACAATTGAAAAGTATGAAACATTGACTTGTTTTTGTTCAACTTCAAGTTCGAAAACTTGAAAAAAAAAAAAAAATCGGCTATTTTTTTTTTGTCTTTGCCATTTTGGTTCAAGTTCTAACTTAATTAAAGAAAAAGACGTAGTTTTGTCTTTGTGTGAGATTTTTTTAGTTTAATTTTTACTCTTTAGACAATGAGAGAAAGAGAGAGGTAACATGATTGTTTAGGTTTACTTTTTAGTGTTGAAAAAAATAAAGTTTTAATATACGGGTCAAATGAGTTGACCTGTTAATGACCCATTTATTAAACGGGTCAACCTGTTTATAACCCAAACCCTTTTAAGTTTAACCATAACCATTTATCTCAGTGTTAAATTCGTGGGTCGTGTAAAAAATTGTCAGCCTTAGATGCATAATGTGCATTTACAATTTTTCTTTCCAAAGAAAACAAAACAAAACATGTGAAAATGGAAAAAGAAAGATTAAAAAAATATATATATAAAGTACAAGGTCTTTGTCAACGACAACTAAAGCACCCTAATAATCATGACAAACTCCAAAATCACAATTTCCAATAGCCTTTTAGTTGTGAACAAAGATACCAACCTTAATTAGAGAAATGTCATAAAAGAAGAAAATTTCAGGAAGAGACTGATAAAGTGACCCGCTTCGGCACTCCTAAAATGCTCTGTCACAGAATACTGAACAAAACCATTGAGGTTGCATCTTGAGGCCAAATCTAATCAATAAAATAAACGAATACAACTTTATCATCTTTAAGTTACCTGATTTGACTGGACAGTATGACCTCTAGTGTTAGTGTATATAGTTGGGATCACCTGACAAATTTATGAGATGTTTAAAGATCCTTACTTACAGCATTCACAGCGGATCGTCTAAATTTCAATCTAAAATAGCTAACCAAAATCCACTTTATCTAGTTTAGCTAATGAGTTTTAAAGGCATCCTCCATCCGATTATCTATCCTTAACTCTATATTCTATTTTTTTTTTATTATTATTATTTTATTGACAAGTTCGCACCAACTGTTCTAGAAAATTGAACAACTCCCCATACTACACGAAAAACACAAAAAATTCCACAGTGAGGTTCTCTCACATCTTTTGGTCACAAAAACACACAAAGAAAAACTTGCAGAATCAACATCTTGAATCACCCCAAAAACACCCATATTCTGCCATTGAAACCAACCAAATCACCCGAGAAATTCCTCTAAAATTTCCATTACCTCCACCCAAAAATCAAAACCTCACACTCAAAACCACCCCATCTTTCCTCCCAATTTTAGTCATTCGGCCAATCCAGAAAACTCACCCACCAGAAATTTTCAACAATCAAAATCAACAACTCCTCCACCTTCGATTTCCAGAAAATCAAAACCCCAACACCGTTGAACAACCACACAAAACAACCAAACCCAAAAAATCAAACCCACCCAATGAAATTGAAAACCAAACCAACAATCTTTTGAACCACAGTAGCTAAAAATCCCATTCTCCGACAAATTTGAAACCAAACCCAAGTCTTTAGCGTCCGAACCCGAGAATTTTCGACCCGTCAAAGCCAGCTCCATAGCGTGACCGTACTCGACTATAGCGGTGATCATCGGCTTCCGGCGCCGCTCAATCGAGGTGACCGCGTCCTATAGGAACTTGATCTCCTGCTGGAGTTTCTCTTCGGCCCAGCCTCGGTCGTTTCTAGAGAGTGACTTGTGGGAGATCGAGCCTAGGGTTCTGAGATCGATACAGGCGCAGAAGTGGGCGCCGATGCCGGAGAGGACGACGATGTTGACGTCGGAGTTTTGGTCCAGGGGTGGGGAGGGCGTTGGGGAATTTGGAGAAGAATTCGCGGGAGAGAGCGTTGTAGAGAGAGAGAGAGAGAGAGAGAGAGAGAGACGCTGACGCTGACGGGAGAAAGAAAGAAGAAAAGCCAAAAGAAGCAATTAAAAATGAATGCATCCATGAAAAGTGTAGCTCCACACGTAAAGTTGTACTGTTTACAAATGGATGAGAAATCTATTCTACCTTTTATTTAGATAATTCAATAGAGTGGATTTTTGAGGTTTTTGTTATCTATTCTAGCCTAAAGGTGAAAATAGATAATCCAATGTGAGTGCTTTTATGAATGTAAGCTAATTTTGAGAACACTACACGCATACACAAGCATTTATTCACACTCGAGGCAAGTGCACTCATCAAGTATACACAACAAACATGATGAGAGAGAGAGAGAGAGAGAGAGAGAGAGAGAGAGAGAGAGGTCATTTGAAAGAATTTCTTTTCGAAACTACAGTCAGAAAATAAAAGACCAAAATTCTTCACCCAGACGTTCAAGACTACCATTGTGGTTTCATCTTATATATGATTCTGATTACGTATGACTATCAACAATGTAAGTGGGGAACACCCTTGTAGGTGAGACAACAAGAGTACTGTACTTGTCTTCTTTCAGCAGCATCTTCATCTTCTTCATCTTTATACTTAAGTACAAGCTATCCCAATATTCCTAAAAAAATAAAATAGAGTTTTGGACACCGATGAGCTAATTTATAAAACCTAACAGTTTGTGTTAAGCTTCAAAAACATAATACAAGCATCTCTCAAGATAAACTCTTTTAGCATTTCATTAACTAGGACAATTATTGCTACTCTAATAAACTGCAGACTTGACTTAGTGGAGATAGAGAATCCATTGCATTGCTCAACTTACATGGTTGTACATGGACTTTCTCACGAATGAACACTTAACAAAATAGCAAGTCCCCAAAAAGCAAACAAACAATAGTAGAACATCTGCAGGAACTTTGGCTCATGGTCTTTAGTCATCAAGGAAATGTATAAGCTACAAAATAAAAAATATTAATTAGATTTAAGAGACTAGAATAAAGTATGAAAAATCTTGAACTTAACAAATTTCACTAGTTTGTCAACAAACCTAACTAAAGAAATTGACTCTTGAAAGTTCATGTTATTCTTGCTAGCTAGTAAGAACTTCTAGTGGAACTAAATGACAAGCAAAATAAATTTTAAAATATAATAATAATGCATATGTTTTTACATCTATAATCAACAAAGTTAATGCTGTTGTCAAGTTTCAAGCGTTCTCTTACATGTTTTAAGATTTACATTATTTTTAAACGAATGCATTTCTTAGCTCAATTAAGGGTGCCCAAAGTTACCCCTTACAACTTGTATTGTTATTGTAATGACTCAGGGAAAAGCGCTAGCCACATTTGCTATGTCACCCCAAAAGGAGTAGATAATTTGGAGCTTCTTTAGAATCCCTTATAAATTTCAGTTTCACCTAGTAACTAAGCAATGCAAGAGTTACCACTCATGACTATTTTCATTTTCTCAATGTGTGGCTGGGGTGTTACAGTTAACCTTTAGCATCTTGAATTGGTATTATTTGAATAACATAGTAAATATTTCTATTAATCCATTAACCATTAAATGTAAAAACCTAAACATTTGCAATTTGAATAGAGCTAGTGATTACTTAAACCAACAAACATACAAGTAGTCTATGAAAAACATATAGCATAAGAACCCTGAAATGCATAGCCACGTCACATACTTTGGTGGGATTTAACTAATATCATATGGACAAAGACATAAAGTTATAGTGTGTTGAACAATAAACTTAATTTCAAAAGCATTTATTTGAGCATTTTCATATTTTCGTATGTTACTAAGTGACTTGAAGAGGTTGTGTCTTTTTGGGTTTTCAAGAGTTATTTTACATAAGATTTACATGGAGTTATATGGGATGTAAATGAATGCAGTTAGTGTGTAGTTAGAAGTGCCATTTGTATCCTATAAATACCCATGTACGTAAGTTATTTTTAAGGGAGAACTTCTCTTATAACCCCTGAACTTTCACCCATTTCGAAAAGAAGGTATTTAAACTTTAAAATGTCTCAATTTAGGGTATCTTTTTTTAAAAAGTTTCAATCTCAATCCTCTATTAAAATTTTCCATTAAATCCTGTCAAAATTCTCAAAATAGCCCTTATTTTTTCTTATAGGAAAAAAAAAATTGGTAGGATTTAGGTGTTGGTTAGAATTTAACGGAATTTACAAAAATACCCATGCTTGAATCTTTGAAAATTTTTATAACCTTTTTTTAAAAAAAAAAAATACATAGGGTTATTTTGAAAATTTTGATAGGATTTAAAGAAAAATTCTAATGGATGATTGAGATTGAAACTTTATGAAAAATGGATACCCTAATTGAGACGTTTTAAAGTTTGTGTATTTTTTTTTCAAAATGGGTGAAAGTTTCAAGGGTTATAAGTAAAGTTCTCCCTATTTTTAATCAAGTTAAATAAAAGAATACAAAGTCCTCAATAAATTTAGTGTTACTCTTCTTTTTTCATTATCTCCCTTAGTGTGTGTGGTTTCCAATTTCCAACAAATTGGTATCAGAGCACAATTTTTTTATCCTAGATAAATGGCCAATTGTTGTGCGAATATCAACCTAAATAAATAGGCAAATACTTGTACGTTTTACTCGCAAGTGCACAAAATCAGAAAGATAGTATAGTAGGCAAATACGAGATCATTCTCACGATGATTAGTAAATTATGCTTAAAAAGATATTCCTAAAAAAGATATTTTTAATAAGACGGAATAAAAGATTGAATTAAAAATAATAAGAAGAAAAGGTAGGGCTTCAATATCCACCGCTAATCATGCTCAAATAAGATTCGCAATATGCACAATACTACAATCATAACATGATGCTTAATGTTTACCAGCCACAAAGGAATGGTATCTTCTCCTAAAGCTATTGATTTCCCTAAGCAACGAGTTAGGCATAGTATCTACTCTAACTTTTTTCTTCCTTGAAGGATTTAGCATGGTATCTACTATGTTGTTCTTCAAGGAAGCATAAATCTATGGGAATCAGTAAACATACTCATATTAGAATATGGTATCTATTCCAGTTGTCTTTATGTTGATTAATCCAAGAACCTGTGTCGGGGTTCCTTCGTTACTCTATTAGTCCAGGACTCGGTTATCCAAATTGACATAAATAACAAATACATACCACATGCATATGATAGCCAAACATAAACATGCGAGGAATTCAAGAAACTAGAATTAATCAAGTTAAGCACCAATATATAAATTGTAGCAAAGCAAATTGAAAAACTTAAAGAGACATGATTAGGGCTTCAATTGAACCCTAACTAAAGTATTAGTTACAACTTATAAAAACTAAAATTATATACATACAGAAAAAAAATAAAGGAAGAAATAAAATAAAAACTAGAAAGAACCTCCTTCTTGATGTAGCATTTGATTCTTCCTCAAAGCTTGTGTGTATTTTTCTTCAAAGGTTAGAGGCCTATTTATAGGGATTAGAGAAGCTTTAGAAGCTCTAGAAATCCTAGAACAATTATAAATAAGTCTTCTAGTCCGAAAAGAATAATTACGAGTCTTTTTCTTTTCTGAAATTTCCATCCAAGTAGAAAAAGGATTCCAAAATTCGTACAGATTTACGGTTCTTTATTACAGGGTGATTTTTGCATGGTAAACATCCGAATTAGGAAAAATCTATTTCTGATATATTTGTTTCATTTTGTCTTAGATTTCCAACACCACTAAGCCAAAAGTTATGATTAAATTACTAAGACATGCTCATTCTAGATTCTTTCCAAAAATAACGAATTTTTGCCGACTTCACTTTCCTTAAATTCAAATTTGATTGGAATTGAATCTATCCAAAAGTGAGTTTGCCGACTTCGTTATAATCTTGGAATTTGATGGATTTTCTTCCAAAACATGTAAAATACAAGAAAACACAAAACATTAAACTATAACAAAACTAAGAGCTTAACATATGTAAATTAAGAGGCTTGAATGTGTAACATTCAGCACTTATCACACCTCCAAACTTACATATTGCTAGTCCCTTAGCAATGCAAAATTGAAAATAAAAGGAAAACTAAAACAATAACTACTCTACCTCTTCTGTCGCAGGAAACACGATTGCATTTAATGTATGCAATAAGCATTTTAAACCCCCAGGACTTCCTAGTGGACGAGTGAAGTCTCGTGAAGGTTTGCCATGAATGATACCCACAAACATTATACAAAAATTCATGTTTATTCCAAAGAGTTAAGTGTCACCAAAATTATGATTCTCATTCATTAGCAAGTTTAGAAAGATAAACTACATCTTCAATATAAAATAGAATTCCAAAGTCTAACCACTTACAAACGGCAAGCTGAGGCATTACAAGTTCAATTTAGTGTAAGGTGAACTAACACATAATCATGAGGCTTCAAATTAATTCCAAAGTGGAATGACTCAACATCTCAAAATTCACTAGGAACCCCATCAAATTGAATAACCAAGGCATAATAGCAAGAGCTTTATTCTCTCTTCTTTTTTTCTTTTTTTTCTTTTTTTTCTTTTTTTTTTCTTTTTTCTTTTTTCTTTTTTTGATCAGACTGTGTAATGCTTAGTTCTCTTAAGCTTTCTAATTGACCTATGTAATGAGTGTTAGGCTAATGCTCCCAAACCAGATGACTTTAAGGCACTAGGTGTGGAAACACCTCTAAGAGCTTATTAACTCGAGTAAAAAAGGTTACAGAACTAAACTAGTCATGACTTTAACCAATTCGAACTTCTCACTTTTTGACTTGAACATTCAATACTTAATGAGGCAAGAAGTCCAATTACTTAGTGAAAGCTTCAAAAATGGTTTTCTTTTCTTTTTCTTTTTATTATTATAAATATGCCCAGATATCCATTCAACAAGTCACCCAGCTTCACTCAAGACATTGAAAAATACACAATCAAGTTCATATATCATGCCTCACAAATTATATGCTAATGTGCTTGTGATAATTTAAATTGAAACAAATGAATCCTTAGAAGCCAAAAGTAAGTAGTAAGACTTTAGAATCACTTTCAAATGATCACGTGTTCAACATTCTAAGCTCACCAATGAAATTCAAATCACAATTTTTAGATCAACCAAAGTCTTAAAAATAACATGAACATGCAATTCAATTATCACTTTTTTTTTTTAAAACAAAAAGTGTGTATGTCCCATACCCCCAAACTTAAATTACGCATTGTCTTCAATGTGTAGATAGAATCGAAAGATCATACCCGGGAGATGAGAAAATTGGTTAGACTAGGTATGGCTCGTAGCATACCCCCAAACTTGAATGCAAAAACACTTGTCCCTGAAAAACAAAACTAGAAAACAAAACCAAGGAAAGGAAAACTAAAAAATAAAAAAAGAATAGAAACTAAAATTAACCAAAATAAAATGAACTATAATTAAAAACAAAACCACAATTCTTTAAAGGTTATGGATTTTTAGTGCATGCAGTGGCCTTAGAACCACTAATCTGGGTAGATGTGCTTGAGCTCCTGGACTGCTCGAGCGTTGTTGGTAGTAGCTTTTGAGTTTAAATTTGAAACACCAATCTTTTCTTCTCTTGGACTATAGAGAATGAATTCTACCTACAGAAAGGTCGTTCCTAATGGTCACAGATCAGGGTACATCACTCTAAGAATTCTCAAACAATTTCTCATCCGGAAGGGAATCATGAACTTGAATACTATGAGGAGAATACATAAAGAGTTTTTCTACTTTGATGACCTCAATTTGCTTGTCTAATAGCCCTAATAGACTACTCTCATGTCCTCTTGGTAATTCGGGAATAAGAGTTGATGTTGAAGAAGCCTCAGTGCTCACTTCTTTGCCTTTTTCCTGATGTAGATCATGTGTGACCTCAATTTGCTCCTCCTTCCCCTCTTCTTTATGATTTTCGACCACTTCTTCACTCCTCAATGTTGTGATAGCTTGCTCAAGATAGGAAGAACTCCAATCCTCCACGTAATATCCACTAGGATTAGCCACCAACTGACTTTGAAGCTTTCTTTCTCTTTTGATGTGGTTGATGATTTGTTCACAGTGAGCTTCCATTGGGAATTCGCCCCTTTTTCTCTCACTTAACTCTTTGGCCAAATGCCCCACTTGTGTTTCCAATCTTTGAATAGCTTGACTTGCCTGAGCATTGGTCTGTTGTTGCTCAGTCAAAAATTTGAGTAGAGCATCTTCGAGGTCATTCTTCTTTGGTTCTAGATTCGGTTGGACTGCTTGTGGTGGAGCTTGATAGTTATTTCCCTATTGGAAATGTCTTTGCTGCCCTTAGAGATTTTTCACATTCTGAGTGTTACTCCATGAAAAATTGGGGTGGGTTCGCCACCTTGCATTGTAGGTGTTGGAGTATGGATTGTTCTTTGGAGGGTAATTATTTTAGCCCACATAATTTGCTTGCTCCTGATTTGTAAATGAAAACACAGGGCAAGTCTCAGTGTGGTGGTCAGAATGAGAACATATGGCACATACCTCCACTTGAGCAATCTGTTGAATGGGAGAGATGTTATGAGTAGTCATGACTTTCACTAGCACATCCAGTTTCTTCTCCAAGGTAGCCATCTGAGTTTGAACTCCATTATTGCCATTCACTTCATAGACGCCTTTTCTTTTGAGTCCTTGCCTCCCTTGGGATGAGAATAACACTCCGATACTTAAATTAGTGCATTATTTGACATAAATTGTTGTTTGTATACGTTGGATGAAATAGCCTTATCACGTGAATGTTTTATCTACAACTTCCAAGTGATCTTCGCAAATTGAACGAAGAAGCTTACACTCTTCAGGTTATATTTTCACCACAGTGTTAAAAGATTAGAAACTATGAACAGGAATAAAGAGAGATATTTCAAAATATTTGTGGAAAAGGCTGAGCCAAATGTGGAGAATTTAGTAAGCACTACAAGGGATAGGGAAGCAGAAGTTCGTCATTGTTATTCACATACTAGCAGACTTAGCAATGATGATTATGTGAAAATGATCTTGCTGGATGCGAGCTTCATTATTATATTTTTCCTCGAATTATGAGTTGAAGAATGGAGTCGTTACGACAACCTTACAAAATTTTCGCTACGTTTGATGGGTACTGTATTGAGTGACATATGGTTACTTGAAAATCAACTTCCTTTCTTTATTTTTGAGGAATTATACAACCTTGCATTTGCATCTCGCTCAAACTACCATTCCTTCACTCAGCTTACTTGTGTATTATTTTTTGAGTTTGAGTTTCTCATTCTCAAACCACTGACCCACCACTTAAGCCAACATTGGGTCACTGATAAGTGCCGAATGTTGCACATTCAAGCTCCTCAACTTGCATATGTTATTTCCTTAGCATTGTTATTTGTTTGATTTTGCGTTGCTTTATTGTATTTAGGTTTTAAAAAAACATGCAATTAATTCCATTGATTTTGGTCTTAAAGCACACTTTGAGAAGAACTAGGTGATGTGATTAAGTTTAATCAAATCAAGGAAAAGATTAGATCGGAATTTTCCAATAAAAGTCAAAATCGGATTGGATTCAAATTTGGATTTTGTACACGTCTTATTATTTTGATCATAACTTTCTGTTCAGATATAGGATTGCAATGAAATTGGTGGCGTTGGAAATCTAATAAAATATTCAACAAATATGTCTGAAATAGATTTTACTAATTCGGATGTTTAATATGCCAAAATCGGCCCGCAATAAATAACTGCAAATCTGGACGAATCCTATTTCTATTTGTACTATGATTACTTCCGAATTTGACTAGAAGACTCAAGTTCCATTTTTTTTTTTTTTTTTTTTTCTGGAATTCCAATGGCTTCTATGGCTTGTTTGCTCCTTATAAATAGACCCCTAAGCTTCAAGAAGAGGTGCTTAGCTTTAGACAGAAAATTCTTCTTGGAGGCTTAATAAGTTGTAGAGGAGAAGAACATGCATGGTAGAAGGCCATCCCAACACCATCATGAGTGGCTAAAATCCTTTGTAGGGTATTGATGTAGTCCTATCCAAACACAATGGTTTGATTGTATTTTAATTTAGATAATTTTAGTTTATGCATGTTGGTTGTATAATTATAAGAATTGCTACAATTTGATATTATTCTTCATCTTTTAATGCAATTGTTCTTCAAGTTCATAATCAATATTGGTAGAATTATTCCCTTGTCTTCGAAGACTTTTTACCTTTATTGAACTCAAATCATTCTTGTTTTATGTGATTATGAAAATGATGATTATACAACAGGTTTAATTGACATATGATCAAAATGATTAAATAGGCCATGCCTAGGAAAAACAAATCGTACTACACCATAGTTTAGTGTAATTTAGGTAGACGATTTGTACCAACCGAAGAATGGTTATACTATTCCATTGAATGTATGTATCCTATTAAAGATGTAGCTAATCCATGCCAAGAGAAGACGGGTCGTACCGCATCTTAGTGGTTAGGTGGACGATTCGTGCCAACCAAAGATGGATTATACTAATGCTATAATAACGTAATTTCTTGTTTATTTATAACATGCATAGAATGAATTTATCTTATGAAATATGATTAACTATTGATGTGCGGATAGCGGTGAAGTCAATCCTCTACTCTCTCTCTCTCTCTCTCTCTCTCTCTCTCTTATATTTCAATCCTCTTTTATGTTTATTTTATGCACTTTAGTTAATCACTAATTCAACAATCTTTTCTTTATTTATTTTTAATCTTCATAAACTTGATAACAATACCCCTGCATTCCTTGATATTCGACACCCTCAATATAGCTTTATCCTATAAGGATTCATACTATTGCGAATGGTAATTTTATTATTAATATTTTTGTACACAAAATGACCACATCAGCCACCGCCGAACTACTGTAGAGCCACCTCCGGACTGCCACTGAGTCATCCTTAGACCACCACTGAGCCACCCTCAATATAGCTTTATCCTATAAGGATTCATACTATTGCGAATGGTAATTTTATTATTAATATTTTTGTACACAAAATGACCACATCAGCCACCGCCGAACTACTGTAGAGCCACCTCCGGACTGCCACTGAGTCATCCTCAGACCACCACTGAGCCACCCTCAAACCACCACCAAGCCACCTTGTACCTCCATCAAGCCACTTCCAACCACCACTGAGCCACCCCTTTGTCAAGTCACCCTTCTATCGATCTCATTTAAAAAGGCACATCAACATAATAAAATGGTGGTAGAATGTGAGTAAATAGGTTAAGGGTAGTTGGACACCCCATAATTATTATTATTTTTATATTAACCCTTTAAAAATTGGGACAAAGACAAAAATTTTAAAACTTTGCCAGCCGTTTTAAAGGCATTTGGATCCTTTTCAGTTCATTTGAGGATCCATTTGGTGTTAATCTAGGAGAAATTTGTTCATAAAATGTGAATGAACAAATTTTCCCCTAAATTTACACCAAATAGATCCCCTCCTGTTCAAATGATCCTTGTTCGTTTCAAACGAGGTAGGACACTTAACAAACCTTTATTATTGTCGTGGAGACCAAAAATTGACATTTGAGATGGCTTGTAGTTTTCACTAGACAAACCTTAAACGGAAGCCAGTTGTTTGCTCTCCACTAAAAACATTTTGCATTGTTCAAGTCATATTTTATTAAATTTGGTGCTCTTTTAATAATTTGCAAAATAAAGTGGTCTTGACTTTAGCAATGCAAAATGTTTTAAGTGGTTAACATTTTAATTTTTTTTAGTGATGGCATGAAAAGTTCCTCTAAAATCTTCCCCACTTAGAATATCGCGAAGCATTTTTTTGTTTTTGGTAAGATATTGCTAAGCATCTTCACCTTCAATATATATGAGTAATGCTAAGAATCATCTTTTTGTTCTTTTTTTATCTTTTCAAGGTTGATTTGACTTTTAAAATTACTAATAGATCAAAATCTAATAGTAATTCATCTCAAATCCAATGATAATTTTAAAAGCCAATTAAGTTCATAACAACAATCCCTCCCAGAGCTGTGTTGGAAACTAAAAATATTGCTTAGCATCTTAACCTTCCATGTATATATATTTCTATGGAAAACAGATACAAGTAGTATGAATTTGACTCCGCACAGAGGACAAAATGAATTAATGAAATTTCCAATTTCAAAATCTTGATTTTCATATGGAGCAGTTAGTCGGATCAGTTTTGCTAGAACCAAGTACAAGTTTATCAACAGAATAAGAGTTTGTTTGAGATTATGTTGTGAAATAGAATTTTAAAGTCAAATAGATTCTAAGAGCATCCCTTGTAAATTCTCTATTCTTTAACTAAAATCTGGCTAAAAAATTCACTTATTTTAGTTTAACTAACAACTCTACAAAAGCACAACACAATAAACTCTCTAAATCTCACTCTATAACACATGTAAAAGCGATGCGTTTTTGGTATAGAGATTTTTTAATTTTTAATTTTTAATTTTCTTAATAGGGGAGTTTTCATTACTAAACACTTAAAGAGAAAAAGATATGATCTTTTGCCACTGCAAGATACAACTCTTGATCACTTTGTCCATGTGGTAAAGTGATCCCCTAGCTAGCTTTAAGATATTTTTTTCTAAAAAAAAAAAAAAGGTAAAAGTAAAAGTTGCTACATGAGCAAAGGAGGTGGTGCGGGCCTTTTAGGTATGGAGGTGTTGCCAAGACTAGGGGTGGGCAAAACTCGTCCAATCCGCCCCGCCCCGCAAAAGCTGGATTTTAGGCTAAAAAACGCGGATATGGGTTTAAAAATCCAGGATCCATGCAGGGCGGAGTGGGTCACGGGTTTTATTTTTTAAAAACCCTAGGTACACACCTCGCACTTCTGACCTAAAGACACCTCAAAACTAAAAAAACCCTAAGTTCTAAACATGTTGCACCCCTCACCCCTACAGTCTGTCGAACTCGAACTGAGATTTTTCTCTCGCTCTAAGATTTTTCCTCGTCTTTGATTCCAAGGCCGAGAGACAGAAAGAGGAAATGAGACTGTACATAGTGGATTGGTCTATGAGAGAGAGGTCCCAGACTCGTCTAAACTCAAGGCTGTAATCCTGAGTCCCCTGTGCCGCAATTGCCGCTCACCAGCTTACACCCTCACATTCGGTCGTCCCTCCCTCTGAAATCCCGAGCCCCTTGAGTCGTTCACCACTCTTGTCTGATCATCTCTCTAAATTCCCACACACGATTGATCTGAGCCTGAGTCCCTGACCTCGTTGAATCTCAGGTATTTCTTCCACTCTTCAATCTTCGCTCTACACTGGTAGCCGAACTCGATTCGCCCCACCCAACCCACAAAACCCTCCCCACACAACCCGCGACCCTACAGCTACAGTGAACTATAGTCGGGCCACAGGTAAGGATTTTAGAACCTGCAGGGTGCGGGTTCAGGGGCCAAAATGGCAGAAATCCGCCCTGCCTTGCCCCATGCCCACTCCTAGCCAAGACGCACGCTTATATAGGGAATATGACCCTCTTTATTTCAAATGAATAGTATTTATTGTATAGTTAGAATTTAAAGTTGATTCATCTAATGGTGTATATGTAAGTCAATGTAAACACGTATTTTAAAAAAATTTAGATAATGTAAAATCATGTACACAGTTAGGGATCGGAATCCTCTCAAATTAACTGTCCGAATTTGAGAGAATTTGAGTAGGTGATTATAAAAGACCACTTATGATACATACCTAACCGGATATGTGGTTGGCAACCCAATTTATATATGGTCAGGTGGAACCCATAAGTGTTCTCTTACAATCACCTACCCGAATTTTCTAAAATTTGGGCAGATAATTTGAGATAGTTCTAATCCCACAGTTAGATAATTTTATATACATTGTTTGTTGTCTCTTGAATGCTTGTAACTCTTGTCTCTTGAGTTCTTTTAACTCTTGTCTCAATACGTTCTGACTATGATCGAAATGGTGTTGAGAAAAAGGAGTTGGAATATTTGGAATTAGAAAGTAATGTTGAAATAATAGAAGTTGTAATCCATGATGTGTGTGAGGGTGATTCATATGGTTCTTATGTGTGGGAGGAGGATTATTGTGGCATAGAAGGGGATAGAAGTGGGGGAAAGAGAGGAAATCCCACTAGTCTTTTTGTTGGTGTTTCTAATGGTAGTGTTGTTAGGAAGAATTGTGGAAAAGATGGGAACATAAAGATAGGCAAATATGAAGATTCTTATAGACTTGATGTAGAGGTTACAGAAACAGTAGAAGATAGGGATAGTTGTAAGGATACGAAATTGGAAGTGATAAATGATGATCTTGTAACAGAGGCAACTGAGAAAGGGGAGAAGATGAAATAGAACAAATATGTAAGAAATTCAAAGGGTTGGAAAAGGTTGTTTGTGAATAAAAAATCAATGGGTAGTTTGCAATTCTTTGAACCTCAGAAAGTGAATGGAAAGATTGTGGTTAAGCTATTTGAGGAAGCTGCAGCCGAGGGATTGAGAGATGGAAATGCTAGTTTAGTTGGCCAATTTTTAGACAACACTCTGCCATTTTTCTTAGTGAAGCGCCCGATGCACAACATATGAAATCAATATGGCAAACTTAAAAACTTTTGTAAATCCTAAACTCTGTATGACAACAAGCAACATGCTTCCCTTAGATCTAGCTAAACTTTTCCATATGCCTTTCCTCACTGACTCTTTCGGTAGACTCTCGATCTTGTGGATGACAGTTGTGTATGGTGTGGTTTGAAGAACGAAATCACAACATCAAAAGTGGGTAAGCTAAAAGCTCTGTTCACATTCTCTCTTGGAATCCATGATAAAGTGAAGCAAGATACCTGTAGAACCTGTAAAGACCAAGAAATTAAATAGGGAATATAACAATTTAATAAATTATGTTTATTAAATGGATGAGATTAATAATAATATTCTAGGTGATAATATTTATATTATCAAAATAAAATAAGTCTAAGATGAAATAATAATAATATAATAATAATAATAATAATAATAATAATAATATAATAATAATAATAATAATAATAATAATAATAATAATAATAATAATAATAATAATAATAATAATAATAATAATAGATCCTAGTAAGCAATTAATTATAGTAGATGGGTGGTGAGTAATTAAATTAAATATGAGATCAAATGGTAATTATTAAATGATAGGGTTTTAATAAAATGGGGTCATATTGTAATTTATATAAGCTGGAGGCTTTAAAAATAAAAGAAATCTCCCCTTGCAACGTGTCGTTACCTGGTTGGTTGATGAGGATTTCATTATCTCCTCCCAACCACTCACAAAGTGGCACATGTCACCTTATCAAATTTCATTTCTTTTTCTCTACCCTCTTTCTTTTCTTTTTCTTTTTCTCCCCTCCCTTTTCGGTGGACAACAACCCCCTCACCCCTTTTCTTTCTTTTCTTCCTCTCTTCTCTCATTCTTCTGCTCTCTTCTCCATGCACGATCTCTGTCTCCCCTCTTTTCCATTTTTTTTTCTCTTTACCTAGCACACACACGACGCAAAGAGAGATTCCAAGAGAGAAATACAAAGATTGTGAGAGGTCGTCCATGAGGAGAGACTCGACCGTTGGAGAAGAAAATGGTGATTTTTGGCCATATACATCAAGGAAGGTAAAATACCTAGCTTTCCTTCATATTTTCATTTACCCATTGATTATTAAGCATGGAAATCATGTTAATGTTTAGGAAATTGATTTTAGGTTTTCATTTTAGGTTGATTTTTGAGGATAACTGAATGGTTATTGTTGTGGAGAGATGGGTCTCAGTTTTTGGTGATGTTAGCTTGGGTTTAATGTTCTAAAATAGCTTGTTGGATTTTTGGTTAGGCTTCCATAATGTTGTTTTGTGGTAGCCGTATGTAGAGGGGAATTTTGATGGGTGTTTTTGGGTAAATCCGAATTTTGGGTTTGATTTGGGGCTTTTGCTATGTTGTTGGATAGATATTTGAATTTGGGTTCTCTTGTGGTTTGGCCGAATGGGTCAATGTAGAATTGATTTCCATTGAGTATAATTTATTGCTAAATGTTTATTTTGGGCATATGTGTATGAGTTGTGTGACTTAAGGTTGGATTCCTTACTTGTATGGATATGTTGATTATGCATTAGTAATGGGTTTTGGTGAAATTCAAATATAGTTTTGGGATTGTAAATTGATGATTATGTTATCTTATGATTAACGTTTCATTGTATGTTGTTGATGTTTGATTGGAAATTGATTTTGAGGAGTGTTCTTGGTTGAACCCAAATCTGGTTTGGATTGGTAGTTTAATGAGGGATGGTTAATGATTATTTGTTAAGAATTTGGTAGATGGTTGTGGTTTGTGATTGTTGGAATTTTGGTGGTTTAATGTGAAGGAAAATCTTGGCACAATTGATGTTGTATTTTAGGGCTTAACTTGATGATTAATAGTCTGAGTTTTAGGGAATGTATGGGCTAATTTTGATGAGTGTTTAATAGATTCAAATCTGGATTTTTGGATTGGTAATTTGATGATGTTAGTTTATGATTAATTGTTAAGGATTAAGGTTAATGCTTGTGATGGATTTGTGGATGTAGTTTTATGTTGTGTCTAATGTTTGTGGTTGACCCTTGGTAGTCCTTAATGGCTATGGCCCATTGTATGTAAAGGAGGGGTTTTGATTGATCTTGATATAAGGCTATGGATATTGAAGGTTTGATTTTTGTCTATGTTAGAGAGAACGGGATAGGTAATATTTGTTGTGCAGGATTTACTTGTATTGGTTGTGATTTAATTCTAAGGATGTGCTTTTGAGGTATGTTGCTTGGTTATAGTTGGTGGATGATTTTGGTATATGATTTTGGAATGTTGTCGGTGGGTTGTAATTTATTGATGAAGGTTATAATTGATTTCAAGTTGTTTATTTATGAGATTAACCCTATGAGTTGGATTTATTGATACACTTTGGGTTGAGACTTTATTGTGAATTTAGAGAATGTAATTGTAAATTGTTAATGATAATTGTTGTGGAATTTTGGTATAAGGTAATTCCAATTTGAAGAGATTGATCTTGTTATGTAAATAATGATTTTGAGGACATGCAGGATAGGGTTGACTCAATTGAGTTAGATTCTTTATTATGGTTTATGTGGATGCTTAAAGGAGCTATTAAATTAGTAGGTTAAATTAGATAAGGTTCCATAATCTAAATTACCTAGATGGTTAGTAGTTAATATGAGTAAAGTGTTGAATATATTAGTTATTGTGTCCAATGGATAAGAAACGAAATAAGCTATAAACCTAAAGTCTAAGATTAATATCAAAGGGGGACAACAATTGTAATAAGAAAGTCAAAAAGTTATAGATTACTTAAATAACCCTAAGTTAATAAGTATAAGTTAGTAAGCTATAAGAAACATAAATATATAGTATGAATCCATTAGGTGACAATTTAGTAATTAATTCACCTATCCATGTACACATAATATTTATGTGTACTAATGGATTAGGCTTAAGCGTTGTATATGTATATGTATATATGAATACATGTACATGTATATGGCTTACATATACATATACATGTACATGTATATGGCTTAAGTATAAATATTGTTAACTTAGTAAATAAATGTCAAGCTACGAAAATGGTTAGCAATGATATTGTGATACAACAAATAATACATAAGATAAGAAAAATATAGTAAATACATCTTTGTAATATAAACAAGATATAATATGAACCTAAACGTAAATGATAACCTAGTAGTAGTTTAGGATTCCTAGCTAGTCTTAGAAGCTAGTAATGCGACGTGTAAGCAAGCGGGTAGTTTATGTGTCATAGAGTATAGGTTCAATAGCATAGTCTAATGTTACCAATATTTGCAGGCAAGTGTTCAGGTTGGAGACTTCAATGGGTTCTCCAATATGGAGTTCAAGTAAAGAGAATCAAAGGGAATGTTCGAGTCATAAGTCCAATGCAGCCAATGTGAGTATTCTACTTACTGAGAATTATTATTTTCATATATATTGGTTTGCAAAATATATATCGTTTTACAAAACTCGAACCAATTGTATGTTGATTATAATTGTTTTGGATGATTTGAGTACTTTTGAGTATATTGAAAATATGATGATGTTTTGAAGTATAAATATGATATATGGAGTTGGAATAAATTGTGTGACTGTATGATGTGGTTGGAAATTTTGTAGACTATGATTGCATTGTAAATGATTGGGATTTTTAGTGTGAGTTATAAAATTGGAACATGATGCATTGTGTGCTTAACCGCACAAACTTTGGGATGCGGTCACTGTTCTCTTTGAGTTATGAACTCTATGTTAACTTGGGATACGGTTCCTGTTTTGTAGCATATGCATACATATTGTGATGTGATGGAATGTATTGCATGTCTTATATATTGTAGTTTTGCTAAACGTATTAGTTGCATGATTTAAAGGCATTGAGCTTTAATATATTTAGATTACTATGCTACTGGATTTGGGTAATGTAAGTGTATTGCGGTAGGCAAGTGGAATGTCATTTGTTCTTTAGTAAAGACGTGCTTGCATATTAGAGTTTCACTCTAGTGCTTGCATGATCAGCTGTTGTTCAAAGGCATGAAGCTGTAATGCACTCGACACGAAGTTACTCACATTTGGCAATGCGGTATCTTTGTATTGCTGAGTAAAATGCCATTGATTTGTACTTGATGTACTTAGATTACTACGCTACTAGATTTGGGCAATGTAAGTGTCTTGCGGTAGGTAGGTGGAATGTCACTTGTTCTTCAGTAAAGATTTGCTTGCATATTAGAGTTCCACTCTAGTGCTCACATGATCAGCTGTTGTTCGAAAGCATGAAGCTGTAATGCACTCGACACGAAGTTACTCACATTTGGCAATGCTATGTCTTTGTACCATTGAGCCATCAATCATAAAAGTATTATAGTAGGTGAGAATGTATGTAGTTGTTTTCAACAACGGAACTTCTACGTATAATCTCAATGTATGTAGTTGTTTCCAACAACGGAACTTCTACGTATAATCTCAGCTACATAGTATGCTTTAGACATTTTCTGTTAGTCGGTTTTTGCTACATCAGCTATGGGGGTTTTCAAATAAAGTTTATAAAATTGGTAGCTGATATAGTGTACGCAAGACTAAAAAAAGAAAAAGTTGGTTCTTCACGAAAACTCAGTCAGTTTTATATCACTGAGGTTTCGGTATTATGTACTAAGACGTTGAGCTCATCATTTCACCTATACGGATGTGGCAAACCCCCACAACCGTATAGATGATGTTCTTTTGGTTGTAGGTACTCCGATATAATGGACGGTTTGGTAGCAGTGCACTTGAGATGTTATGATTGAAGCTTTTCGCGACGGTCGTAATTGCTAGACCACGGGTGTCCACTATTTTTATAGGTTTGTTTATGGCTTGTGTCACTTGTTATTGTATAAAGCCATTTACGTTATATATTTAATTTGAGGAAAGACTTAAACAGATAGATGTTAAATGGCTCTTTTTTGTAATTATAGGTGATAGAGGTATATGTTATGATTTCCGCTATTCAGGTTTATGTTTTCTGTTGCATAGATGTTGTTAGTATTTTATATTGACAACATTCTGGTTGACAAAAACACTTTCTGTAACGGTTGCTTTTTAACTGGATGGTCGGTTCTCAATTCAGAATCTTCATGCATTCTGACAGTGTTCAAATCAAAGCATGTGACTGATCACAAGCTTCTAGAAGATGTCCATGAAGAGTCCTTGCAAATTCCAAGCCAAATCAATCAGTTCCTGTGCAACCGTCCAGACTAGCCTTTGAAGGCGTTCGGACGCCCCGCAGTGTCCAGCAATTTGCTTTGAAGACGTCCGGATGACAGAGCAACACCGCCCAGACGGCTAGGTCATTCAGTATTCAACAAGGAGTTGGATTTCAAAAGTCGACACTATTAGGGAAGTCTCTACAAGTCGTCCGGACGACGCGGCAACACGTCCGGACGCTGTCCAACATTTCAAAATATTCCGGTTCCGTTCGAACGCAGAAAGGAGTTATAGCGAAGACCGTCCGGATGCTCGGTCAAGCCGTCCGGACGTGGACCTAATAAAGATAGAATTGTGCTGTTTCTGAAAGGATATCGCAGAAGACCGTCCGGACATGGCTAACTTCCATTTGAATGCTCTTCAGCCAGAGTCCGAATCTCAGCAATTTTAGGTTTTCTGTAAGCCTATAAATAGAGGGCCCTAGGCTTGTCAAATGTATAGAATTCGGTGTTGAAATCTCTTAATTTTGAGAGGATGTTTAGGGAGAATCGAAGATCCGCTAGCTCTCAAGCAGTTGCTGGTGTGTGCTCAACAGTTCGTGTGAAGTCTATCTTAGGGGTCGACCCTAAGGTAAATGAATCCATCAAATACCCCTTCAAGTAGGAGACTTGGTTGGGAAGCGTTCACGATGGGTTTCGTGTCAGAGTTAAAAGTATGACTACTGCATAAGGGTATGTGAGTACGAGTGTCTTGTAACTAGCTTTGTTTTTGGATAGTGGAGTTCTTAGGCTTGGCTGCCTCAGAGTGATTTTTCTCTTCACAGAGTTTCCACTTCGTAACAAATATCTTGTCTTATTTAAATTCCGCATTTAAGATATTCTGTTGCACACAAACACACATACTTGATTAAATTAGAAGTCAATATTTATTTTCAACTCTGATTTACCAGATACATATTATGGGGTATGTATCATTTGTTGGCTCTGCGACACATCGTCGTGCCACTGTGAAGATTCATTTGTATTTTAAGAGATTAATGATTAAGCAATTGATTTGTATTAAAAAAAAAAAAAATTAAAAATTAAAAAAAAAAAAAAAAAAAAAAAAAAGGGTTGTCCTAGAACCTCTTTCTAGGTGTTTCTTAATCTACTTGCTTAAAATCTACAAAGGACATTGATCTTTTTCTATTTATATGAGGACCAAAAAGAGATCCAAAAATGACCTTAGCAATATGCTGTCCACGACACGACGTCATGAAGACAACTAGGGTTTCATCGCTAACTTTCTAACATTTTGGCAGGCTACGCCATGACGGATTCCTGACAGCTATCTGGCAGAAGTAGGCCAAGAGTCTTCTGAGCAACCGTTATGAATGACTTCTAATGTGTACCTGATGAAAGTAGGTTGAGACTGAACAACATCTTCATGATGGGCTTTTGATGGCTACGTGACAGAAGCTGGTTGAGAGTTTTTTTTCTTCTAGATTTAATACTATCATGAAGGCCTTCTGAAGGGAGGGAGTTGTGAGCTTTTTTGTATATCATGAGTATTTTTGTGTTGCCATATACTACAAAAAAATCAGCCCAATACCAATGCTTATTTACCAGCGCTCATATTAAAATGCCGAGACTTGTTTTGGCATCGAAAGTTTTTTTTTTTTTTTTTTAAATTTTTTTTTTCGGTGCATCTTAGATAAGCTTTGGGAAAAGATACACCGATATAAGTCATTTTTTTTAGTAGTGTTGTTTTGTAAACATTTGTGTTAACTATGGAATTGATGTTGTGATACGGGACATTGTGTATTAGTCTTAGTGGGCTTTATGTGAATATATATGGTGATCACTATTTGTGCTATTTGTGGGTTACGTCTTGTATTCTATTTGTATGGATCATGTGAATCAAGTTACTAATAACAAACATATTTGGATCAAGTTGTGTTTTAGGATGCCCATTTTCATTTGTTTTGTGGTTAAATGACTAATGTTGTCCAAGTGGAAGATTGTTATGTTTATTTCCTTTTGGGTGGGCTGGTATTGTCATTTTATTATTGGGTCCATATATAATGGGCTAAGCTATTCTGTAAGCACTTGAGAGAAGCCTGTATTCACACCCTAAATATAAAATGGAGTTGACACATTAGACTTTATTCAGGTCATCAGAAAAATTAGGGTTGAGAGACTAGTCTCCTCCACACACAACCAAGGATAGGGATACAGCTAAAAATGGAAGTACGTTATCTCTTCTATTTGATCTTTATATGCTATGTAGAAAGATGGGTTTATTAATTAAGTTTAATTCAAACTGTTGTTCATAACAGAAGGCATACACTGGCCGTAGAAATTTTGCAGGAAATTAATAGATAGAATACAAATAATTAGAAGGATCTTCCCTAGGGTTCAATTGTATGTTTATTTGTCTACTTCAATTCCTATGAAACAGTCAACTGAGAATATAATGGAGAAAAATAGGGAAATACCATTCACTGGCTCTTTCCTATAAATAACCAAATATACAGAAAGGCCTAGCGGTATATAAATATATACCTAAATTGTATCTCCCATTTTCACCATAAATCTAATAATTAACTGGATGTGCCTTGAAATGGGGTTGACAAAGTTTTTGCTAGCCCTATACTTGGTAGGTTTAACCCTCCCTCATGTCTCCGTAGCCAAAAACGGCCACCGACACTTCTTGGACGGACACAACAAAGCTCGTGCTGAGGTTGGTGTTCCTCCACTTGTCTGGAACAACACCCTTGCAGCCTACGCTCGAAATTATGCAAATAAGAGGATCCCAGACTGCAAGATGGTGGAATCAGATCCGGATGGGCCCTATGGAGAGTGTCTTGCTGAAGGTTATGGTGATTTCAAAGCCGCAGATGTAGTGAAGGGGTGGGTGAGTGAGAAGCAATACTATGACCATAAATCCAACAAATGCGTTGGTGGTGAGTGTGGACACTACACCCAGGTGGTTTGGCGCGACACAAAGTATCTGGGGTGTGCCAGGGCCAAGTGTAACAATGGCTGGATGTTTGTTACTTGCAACTACTTTCCTTCAGGAAATTACTACGGCGAGAGTCCATACTAATTATGCTTAATTGCTTGTACCACGCATCTTTGACATGTACAAACCCAAGGCCATCCTAATCTGATCATATTTTTATATTGGGAAAAATTATGGAATATTGGTTGCTTCCTTTGCAATCGCATTTTCATGTATTTTCTTTCTTATTACGATCGTAATCTTTATTTGCATATATAGTTTATTTACTTGTATTTGATCGGCGCATGGGATGATGGGTAGCTATGTGTACACGACTGTATGGACGTATATATATATGGTGGAGCTTTCGACTATCTATTAAGGGTCCGTTTGGGTTTGCGATTTCAAAAAGTGCGATTTAAAATAACGATTTTAAAATGTGCGATTTGAAAAAAATGATTTTTAAAAACGCAGTTAAGCGTTTGGCAAAATCGCAGTTTAGCCTTTAAAATCGCGAATTTACCTTTAAAATCCTGCGTTTTCAAAAAAGCACAATCTTATCTGCGATTTGAAAAAGCAGATTTTCTGCGTTTTCAAATCGCAATTTTTAAAAACGCAGTTCCCAAACGATCTATGTTCTGCGATTTGGTTTAAAATCGCACTTATTGTCTACGAAATCGCAATCCCAAACGCACCCTAACAAAAAGTGAGACGAAAATCTAAGATTAAAAATCAAAAGAAAAGACTAATAACTATTTCAACGATCACGAGAACGTCCAAGGACATGAAGGATAGGAGTTAGAGAATGGGTTATTTTTTGCTAAAAAAAAAACACATTTGTGGAGAGGAAATGACGTGGTTTACAAATTAACATAAGCTGAAAGCCTGTTTCAAAATGAATAATCTGAGATAGAGTAGTTTAGCAGCTATAAACCATTATTCCTTGCCCATCGTTAGCGGTAGTACTAGAGGATCACCAACGGCACGAAGGAATTTTTTTATTTTTTATTTTTTCATTGGTTAAGGATTATCTAAAAATATCTATTCTCAGCAAATCCGTCAGAAGGAGCGCTTCTTCCAATGCCAAGACAAAATGGATTGAGATAGCGTGCAATTTTTTTAGAAAAGTAGGGCTAACAATTCTTTCAATCCCAACAACTCATTTAAATGAACGGCTTGAATTAAACCATGTAAGCATTAAAAGAAAAAGAAAAAGAAAAAAATAAAACTGTTGTGGCCACCCCTTGAGGGAGTGCTTTACAACTCAAAGATAAAGGATTGGCGTCTCACCAACCGGATAATTATGGCGTCACACCAGGAGTGTGGAGCTTCACCATTGAAGAAGAACAATCACAACTCGATCTCAAAGAATAGATCTGTCTGGTTATTCAACCATAGTTTGTTTATTACAACTGAAACTTATGTTAAATAGACTAATAGAATGAACCATAACCCTAATCGTAGGGCAACTCCATTTATTAACTTTCCTCACATAATTTTAAATGGACACCAACAACTTCCTTTTATTGAATTACAAAATTAAAGGACTCATGAAAATGAAATAAAACATAAATTAATATTCTTTCTTGATTATGCCCTTTTCTCGAGAAAAAAAACTCGTTCTCAAGTTTAGAATGAGTTGTCTACCATGAAATTTGTGCTAGATGATGAGGTGCAAGCATTACTTATGTTGAGTTTTTCGCCAGACAATTGGAAAACCTTGGTAGTGTCACTCAGCAATTCGACTTCCAACGATATGATAACTATGGGTATGATAAAAGACAACATGTTCAATGAAGAGACAAGAAGAAAAAAGCAGGGTATTTTCTCTCATACAGAGGCACTTGTTACAGAAAAGCGGGGAAGAAGTAAAAGCAGAAAACCTCATGGTGATGACAGTTGTGACAAGTCAAGGGGAAAGTCCAAGTCAAGAAAAGAGATAAAATGTTTTCACTGTGGCAAGCCTGGGCATATGAAGAGAGTGCGAAAAATTTAAAAGGGAACAGTTGAAAGAAAAACAAAAAGTATAGAAATAACATTTTACTGATATAGGGATATGAGAAGGTATTGTTGAGTATATTTAAATAGGAACACATAAATATCTACTTATAATTAACTGTTGGTATATATACGTTACACCTAAGATGAATCATTGATACTAGACGATCAACCATATAATTACAGTCTGCATCTCAACCATTCACGCCAATGTAATATATTAATTAACCTGGATCGATCAAAACCCGTCAATGACTCAATTTGTCCTTATATTAGCAACTAAATAGTCAATTGAGAATATAATGGAGAAAGCTACGGAAATACCATTCACTGCCTCTTGCATGCCTATTAATAACCAACTGTATTAATGTACAGAAATCCCTATAAATAACTAAATCATTATCACCAAAAATCAAAACCCTAATAATTGGACGTGCCTTGGAAAATGGGGTTGACCAAGTTTTTGCTAGCCCTATACATCATAGGTCTAACCCTAACTCATGTCTCCTTAGCCGGAAACGACCAAAAAGACTTCGTCAATGGACACAATGCAGTTCGTGCCAAGGTTGGTGTTCCTCCATTGAAATGGAACAACACCCTTGCAGCCTATGCTCGAAAGTATGCTAATACGAGGATCGCAAAATGCGAGTTGGAGCATTCAAATGGGCCGTATGGAGAATGTATTGCTGAAGGTTTTGAAGAGTTAAAGGCTGCCGATGCAGTGAAGTTGTGGGCAAGTGAGAAGCCATACTATGACCATAAATCAAACAAATGTGTTCATGGTGAGTGCAGGCACTACACTCAGCTTGTTTGGCGGGACACCAAGCGAATTGGGTGTGCCACGGTGAAGTGCCACAATGGCTGGATGTTTGTCACTTGCAATTACGATCCTCCAGGAAATTACGAGGGCGAGCGTCCATACTAAAATGTTTGTAGTGATTACCTATGAGTATGTTAACGTTGTTGCTAAGTAGTACGTTATCCATGTACACCTTTTATGTTTGACATGCATGTACGAACCTCAGGCCATTCTAATCGGACATTTTTATTTTCATTATATATGTATAATAAGACAAAAATCAGGAACTCTCGTTGCTTCCTTTGCAATCACATTTGCATAGGCATTTTCTTTCTTAATACGATCATAATCTTCATTAGTTTGCATAGTGTCTTTATTTGTACTTAATCGGTGCATGGGTTGATGGGTACGTAATGTGACTGTAGATGGATCAGACTATATCTATATGTATGGTGGAGCTTAATTTTCTATCAATTGAGAAAAAGTGAGAAAAAATCTCAAATTAAACCAAAAGGAAAGACCAATAACTATTTTATTGATCACGAGAATGTCATTGGACATGAAAGGATGGATGTAATGCTCCGCCCAGAGCACTGGAAAATCTCTTGAAGAAATGTATTTAAATTAAAAAAAAAAAACCAATAAGTTAATGTTTTTGATTTTCTAAAACACCTAAAGAAATGGATCGTTCCAA
This sequence comes from Alnus glutinosa, assembly GCF_958979055.1. Classification (NCBI taxonomy): domain Eukaryota; kingdom Viridiplantae; phylum Streptophyta; class Magnoliopsida; order Fagales; family Betulaceae; genus Alnus; species Alnus glutinosa. The sequence continues at coordinate 22,495,737 of NC_084896.1, forward strand.
CGATGCCACGTCAAAAACATCCGAATGATGCTATGAAGTAGGTCACAAAATTTTAGGAAAATTATCATAACGGTTTGGATAACCATCCAGAGGGTCACATTTTGATCAACAGTCAATGACTCTACATTGCACTCAATGAATTACAATCTCTAATGATGCATACAAAAATTGAACCTGAATCAATTTGGCACAAACCTTTCACAAAATCTTAATTCGGGCAATCTAACACACCTAATATGCATTCCTAAAATCCACTCAAGCAATATCATGCAAGAAATTAAATGCAAAATTTCCTCAATACATGCTTGAATCGATTATAGTGAATAACTAATCTCAAAACAACAATCAATCAATGATGCATGAGAAATCCCAAATCACCCAGAGAATTAGAGAAACCCGAAACCTAGGTCTTGAAAATAAAAAATCCAAAGCAAAGTTCTTTAGAAAGATGCTTACCAAAAAATCGAATTTGATATATGGAGAGGATTTGATGATTTCAATCAATCCAAACACTAGAGATGAATTCGTATGGGAGAGGGAATGGGAGTTCCAAAACTTAAATGAGAAAAATGACGACTTTTCATGTTTTAAAACCACGGACGATTCGGCTTGCTTCCTCAAGGCATGTCTGGACATCGCCAGACAAGTAGAGTTTCTGACCTGCAGCTAGCCATGTCCGGACATAGCTTCAAGATGTTTGGACATTAATGTCAAAAAAAAACAATTTGTCTTTCAATTTCCTTCACAAAAAAACATTTTCACTCCCCTTGAGTGCACAAGCATATCAAGGGATGTAATCGAGCCGAGTCAAGTTGAGTTTTAAAATTTCAAGACTGGCTCATTTATGAGTCGGGTTTAAATAGTCGAACACGAATTCGAATCGAGTTATAAGATACGTGTTCAAGCTTGGCTCGTTTAAAACTCAGAAACTCTTGTTGTTTCCATTGCAATCTCATTTGCATGGGTATTTTCTTTCTTAATACGATCATAATCTTTTCATTTGTATATATAGTTTCTTTGTTTGTACTTAATCGTTGCATGGGTTGATGGGTGCGTAGTGTGACTGTAGATGGATCGATCGGACTATATGTATATGTACGGTGGAGCTAGCTTAATTTTCTATTATCAATTGAGAAAAAGTGAGAAAAAATCTCAAATTAAACCAAAAGAAAAGACTTATGACTATTTTATTAATCACGAGCATGTCATTGGACATGAAAGGTAAGATGTAATGCTCTGCCCTGAGCACTGGAAAATCTCTTTTAGAAATGTATTTATATAAAAAACAAGTTAATGTTGTTGATTTTCTAAAACACCCAAAGAAATGGATCGTCCCAACGATGCCACGTCAAAAACATCCAAACGATGCTATGAATTGAAGTAGGTCACAAAATTTTAGGAAAATTATCATAACGGTTTGGATAACCATCCAAACGGTCACATTTTGATCAACAATCAATGACTCTACAATTAATGCACTCAATGAATTACAATCTATAATGAAGCATACAAAAATTGAACCTGAATCAATTTGGCACAAACCTTTCACAAAAGCTTAATTCGATTGGGCATTTTAACACACCTAATATGCATTCCTAAAATCCACTCAAGCAATATCATGTAAGAAAATGCAAAATTTCCTCAATACAGTCATGCTTGAATCGATCATATAGCAAATAACTAATCTCAAAACAACAATCAATCAATGATGCATGAGAAATCCCAAATCCCCAGGAGAAACCCGAGACCTAGGTCTCAAAAATAAAAAATCCAAAGCAAAGTTCTTTAGAAAGATGCTTAATTACCAAAAAATCGAACTTGAGATATGGAGAGGATTTGATGATTTCAATCAATCCAAACAGTACCATAGATGAATTCGTATAGGAGATGGAATGGGAGTTCCAAAACTTTAATGAAAAAATTACGGGTTTTCGTGTTTTAAAAACACAGACGATTCGGCTTGGTCAAGGCATGTCTGGACATGGCCAAACAAATAGAGTTTCTGTCCTGCAGCCATGTCCGGACATAGCTTCAAGATGTTCGGACATTAATGTCCAAAAAACAATTTTTCTCTCAATTTCCTCACAAAAAACATTTTCACTCCCCTTGAGTGCACAAGCATATATGTACGTGCCATCGAAAAATGGTGATTCATGAATACTAATCACACCAAAATTTGAAACATGTATAAAAATGAAATTGCATTTTAACACCACTTGATGTAAAAAAATTAATTCATTCAAAGCAATCATGATATATATATATATATATATGTGTGTGTGTGTGTGTGTGTGTGTGTGTGTGTGTGTGTGTGTGTGTGTGTGTGTAATCATGATATATGTGTGTAAAAAAATTAATTCATTCAAAGCAATCACGATATGTGTGTGTGTGTGTGTGTAATCATGATATATGTGTGTAAAAAAATTAATTCATTCAAAGCAATCACGATATGTAATCACGATATGTGTGTGTGTGTGTGTGTGTGTGTGTGTGTGTTGGGGGGGGGGGGGGGGAGGGGAAGAAGACGTGAATTTAGTCAAAAGATTGTAAGTATGGAAGTACTTACTGTGGAATAACACTGCTTTTATTATTATATGTGTGTGTGTGTGTGTGTGTGTGTGTGTGGGGAAAAGAAGACGTGAATTTAGTCAAAAGATTGTAAGTATGAAAGTACTTACTGTGGAATAACACTGCTTTTATTATTATATTGTTTATGGATTTATTACTTATTTGATTTGAATATATGCGTATGAATGGAATAATGCATATCATGTCTTAACGAATTAAAGAGCTGAGAAGATATAGCTATCAATAATAGAATTGGATAGTACATAATAGCTATCAGTCTAAAGACAATTTACTATTAACAAATAAACAAGTTAGAGAGTAACGACTGCTTGTGGACTGGGGAGTTACGGATACTAGTTCGAAAGAACATGCTAAAATGGCTCCCAAATCTAATATGCTAAAATGGATTGGTGTTTAGCCTTGCACTACAAAAATACAAGCATTTTGACGCGTGTCTACAGTACCCGTTACTGTAGACACGCGTCCAATTTGACACGTGTCTTTGGAGAAACGTGTCTAATTGTACAGCCGTCACAAATTGACACGTGTATTTAATACACGTGTCCAATTTGACACGTGTATTAAATACACGTGTCCAATTGGACATGCGTATTTAATACGCGTGTCCAATTGGACACATGTATTTAATACGCGTGTCCAATTGGACACGTGTATTAAATACACGTGTCAAACTGTTTTTTTTTTTCCAAATATATATTTTTTTTAATTAAATAGAATTTCAAGAATTGGACACGCGTATTAAATACACGTGTCAAACTGTTATTTTTTTTCAAATATAATTTTTTTTTAATTAAATAGAATTTCAACAATTAGACACGCGTATTAAATACACGCGTCCAATTTGACACGTGTATTTAATACACGTGTCCAATTGGACACGTGTATTCAATACACGTGTCAAACTGTTATTTTTTTCCAAATATAATTTTTTTTTTATTAAATAGAATTTCAACAATTAGACACGCGTATTAAATACGCGTGTCAAACTGTTATTTTTTTCAAATATAATTTTTTTTATAAAATAGAATTTTAACAATTGGGGACGTGTATTTAAATACACGTCCCCAATTGGGCACGAGTACTGAGTACACGTGCCCAATTGTTTGGCCAGAATGTGTATATGTGTTTTCTCCTGGTTATATGTGTTTTTTCCCGCTTATATATGTGTGTGTGTATATATATATATATATATATATATATAGATCGGAAATGGGTAGCAGAAACCCATTTTCGATCTGAATTCTCTCTCTCTCTCTCTCCCTCTCCGTCACAGCCGCGCCGGCCAGCTTCCGGCCACCGCGCATCAGCCCTTCCCGCCGGTGAGACGCCCTCTCTCCACCTTTCTCTGCTCGGTTCTCGGTTCTCAGTCTCTCTCTCTCTCTACCTCTCTCTCTCTCCCTCTCTCTCTCTCTCTCTCCCTCTCCGTCACAGCCGCAGCGGCCAGCTTCCGGCCACCGCGCATTCGCCCTTCCCGCCGGTGAGCCGCCCTCTCTCCAGCTCTCTCTGCTCGGTTCTCGGTCTCTCTCTCTCTATCTCTCTCTTCCTCTCTATCTCTTTCTCTCTCTCTTCCTCTCTATCTCTTTCTCTCTCTCTCTCTCTCTCTCTCTCTCTCTCTCTCTCTCTCTCTCTGTGTATCTCTCCCTATCTCTCTCTGCCTCTCTCTCAGTATCTCTATGTCTCTCTCTCTACTCTCTCTCTCTCTCTGTCTCTCCCTATCTCCCTATCTCTCTCTGCCTCCCTCTCTCTCTGGATCTCTACGTCTCTCTCTCTAATAATGTACTGTTTGTTTTTTTTGTATTTTTGTCGTCGAAAATAATAAAATTTGGAAAAAAAAACAAAAATTTATTAACCCAAATAAATTTAAATAAACAATAACAAAATTAAATTGAAAAAAAATTCCAAATTTAAGTTTTAAAAATTCAATTTGGATTTTTTTTTTTTAAAAAAAACGTTTTGACACTTGTATTTAAATACACGTGTCAAACCGTTTTGACACGAATATTGCAAATACACGTGTCAAACGGTTTAACACGTGTATTTTCAATACACGTGTCAAAACGGTTTGACACATGTATTTAAATACACGTGTCAAAACGTTTTGACACGTGTATTTCAATACACGTGTCAAAATGTGCAATTAGAGTCTTGCACATCTGACACGCGTAAGACGCGTGTCAAAATACTCGTGGCAAACATTTTGACACGTGTACAGTGCCGTACACGTGTCAAAATGCACGTGGCAATTTGACAAAATTTTTGTAGTGTTGGTACAGAGGTGTGAAAGAACATAAATATAAAACTTTACTCAAACTAATTGGTCACTAAGTTGCATATGCAAACATTCACTATCTTTGTTATTTAAAACTACTTTAACAAATCAATAGTCTTTTATATTATGGAAACATGAAACTCACTTGTTTATATATCTATATAAATATAATGATGTCATGTTTACATAAACCATGATGCAGGCCAGGTGATGGTCCCTTTGCTAGCTTTGATGGTTACTAGACCATCAACTGCATGTCTTTTGCTAACCTCTAAGAAGCTAGTTTTTATATGGTTATGGTTATGGTTATTTTCTTTATTTTATGTAATATATATGGCAATAACTCAGTTTAATCTGGATCCAGAGCCGCCTTTGGAGCATACTTTTATTTGATGCATCTTGTACGCGTTTATATGTAATTTAAACAAAGTTAATATTTATCTATTAAGATATTCAGTTAGAGCGGAGCGGAGAAAGCCCAAATAATGACAGAGTGGTGCGTGTGGTGGTGAAGCTTTCTAAAATACTGGACAGATCTGGTTTTGAAAAAGTCGTAGATTGAGGCATCAAATGGCGTGGGAATTAAGACATGCCTTACGTCTTTTGGTGATGGGGAAAACCAAAAGAGGGTTGGACACGATGCGTGAGAAGGAAATTTCACATTTCCCTCTCAACCTTTCATTTTGAAAACCCAACAGTCAAATATCTCTCTAGCTCTCACACATGCACTCGCCGACGAGCCCTCGATCACTTCAATCTTGGGGTGATTAGATCGCAATGGTTCCACTCGGCCAACTCATGCATGGCCTCGACGATCACAGGCCGAGTATTTTCCGGGGGGGTGCGCGTTGGAGAGTTCACGCCGAGTGATATGAGTAAATATTTCTTTTTCTTTTTCTTTTTAAATAAAACATTTATCATCTTTTCTAAAAATAAAACATTTATCTACACTTCATTTATTTAAGAACAACGTTAATAAATTTTTTTTTTAGAAATGACGTTAAATCATTTCTGCCCTTTACTTAAACGAAGTATATTTACGTCATTTTGTCTCAAACGACGTCAATCTTTGTGGTTTGGCATTTAAACGACATAAATTAAATTTGTCAACCTTGGGTTTTACCGCCCATGAAAAACGACACGTCGCTTTTTTCACTGTTCATGTTGTTTTTCTAAACTAACCATTTTTATTTTTTTTTGGGTGGAATGTGGACTCGATAACTTTTCCCATTCTCATTCCAACCTCCTAGCTGCGCGCTCTCATAATTAACTTGAAAACAAAACAAACATGGAGGAGCGAAAAAGACTCACTAAGAAAACAAAACTGTTGGGTCAAGTTTATTTTCTTTAAAATTATTTTTCACCAAAAATAAAAAATAAAAAATAAAAAAAAAAATCGAGTTATAGTATATATATTATTTGAACACGTACACAAATTTCTACTTATAATTAAATGTTGGTAATGGACGATCGCTGAGCCATTTAGACATACAGTCTGCATCTCAGTCCATCCCACAAGTGCAATATATATATATATCTCAACCTGGATTAAGCAAAACCCTTACAATTAATGACTCAATTTGTCCCTATATTAATTAGCAACTAAATAGTCAGTTGAGCATATAATGGAGAAAGCTACGGAAATACCGTTCATTACCTCTTGCCTATAAATAACTAGATGTACAGAAAGCCCTATAAATACCTAAATCATATATATATATAAAATATATGTACTATCATTTTTCTCAAAAGAACTAGAAATCTAATAACTGGACGTGCCTTTGGAATCAAATGGGGTTGATCAAGTTTTTGCTAGCCCTATACTTGACTGGTTTAACCCTAACTCATGTCATTGTCTCCGTAGCTGGAGACGAACGGCAAGACTTCTTGGATGGACACAATAAAGCTCGTGCCGAGGTCGGCCATGGCGTTAAGCCACTTGTCTGGAACCACACCCTTGCAACCTACGCTCAAGCTTATGCTAATAAGAGGATCCCAGACTGCAAGCTGGAGGAATCAGATCCGGATGGGCCCTATGGAGAATGTCTTGCTGAAGGTTATGGTGAGTTCAAGGCTAAGGATGTGGTGAATGGGTGGGTGAGTGAGAAGAAATACTATGACCATGAAACCAACAAATGTATTGGTGGTGAGTGCGGGCACTACACCCAGGTGATTTGGCGCGATACAAAGTATCTTGGGTGTGGTAAGTCCAAGTGCCACAATGGCTGGGTATTTGTCACTTGTAACTATTATCCTTCAGGAAATTATTTTGGCGAGAGTCCATACTAATTATACTTTCTTCTATGACCACGATGTTGTGAACCTTAATTTTGAAGGGTCAAAAGGAAAATAAATAAATAAAAGAGCTCTTACTAGCTAGCTCCAACACGCATCTTTGACATGTATACATGTACAAACCATCAGGCCATCTTAATCTGGCATTTTTGTTTTCATTATGTATAATCAGAGAAGAGTTTTGGAGTATTGGACTTAATATTCGTTGCTAGCTTCCTTTGCAATCTCATTTTCATGTGTATTTTCTTTCTTATTACGATCATAATCTTCATTTGCATGTATAGTTTAATTTCTTTATTTGTGCTCAATCGGCACATGGATTAATTGATGGGTAGGTACGTAGTTGATCTAGCCGTATGATTCTTCTATATATTGAGGAGAGATACAAATTGCGTGTGTAGATTAAGGAAAAGCCTTAATCTAAAATGTTAATTACAAATTTCTCATATAGGAAACTCTTAACGATAACTTTAGATAATATTGGCCGGAAAGTTCATATTACAAAAAGGTACAGCAATCTTCTCTTGGTCCACGTCCAAACCAGTATTGAAGTATATATCGATATATCCAACGTTAACTTGAGCAAACATAGGAGTATCTTGTCTAGGTCCTCCAGATATGGGATGTTTGCAATGGCTAGCTAGGTCCATATATACCCTGGCCTTCCTAAACATGTACACATTTCTTCAAAAAAAAAAAACATGTCCACATGAGTTGAAGTTTTCAACGATAAATTGCGTAATTATAGGAATATCTTGACTAGGTCCTCCAGGCATGGGATGTTTACAACGGCTAGGTCCAGACTTCCTAAACCAATTAATCTCTGATCTACGTAATTTTTGGGGAAGCCCCATCTGGCCTTGGAATGATTCTTTTGCTTTATCACTCCCCCTAAAGTTGGAGGGCGGCAGAGGCAGAAATCCAACCTTGATTCGAAGAGCATGAAAGTGGTCTTTAGAGAGTGCTTTGGTGAGAATATCAGCCAACTGTAAGGCAAAAGGGACATAGCGGGTAATAAGAGTACCAGCATCAATTTTTTTGCAAACATAGTGCGCATCAAGCACAATATGTTTGATGCGAGCATGAAAAACAGGATTCACTATCATATGAAGGGAACTGATATTGTCACATAATAATGTAGGAGGAAGTTGCAGTGTAACGCCGATATCACAGAGCAAATAAGTTATCCCAGTGAGTTTAGCTGCAGTGAAGGCCATGGCTCGGTATTCAGCTTCAACACTAGAACCGAAAACAGTTGGGACTGCTTCTTGGAAGTCCAAGAGATACAATTTGAGACCAAATAAATAGAATAGCCGGTTGTAGATCGTCGCATGTCAAGGCACCCAATCCAATTAGCATCGGAAAAGCCATAGCGATCAAGGGATGAGCGGGATAACAGTCCTATCCCATAATGCAACATACCTTGGACATAACGCAAGATGTATTTGACAACTTGAAGATGAGACAATCTAGGTTAATACAGAAATTGACTGACAAGATTCACAACATGTGTGAGATCAAGGTGCATCAAGGTGACATATTGTAAATTTGCAAGGCATCAACAAGATTACAGAAATTTGTGGCATCAACAAGAGAGTTATTCTTATTATGCAGCTTAAGTTTATAGGAAAAAGTAAAGTTAATCATTTAATTTATATTTTAACACTCTTTCTTACATGTAGGCTCAAAATCTCTTTTTTAATAGGTGAGACTCAACACGTAGATATAATATGGAATATTTAATTGAAATAAGAGGTGAATGAAGAGATAAGGTTCGAACTCAAGACTTTTGGTTATGATACTATGTTAAATCACCACTTATTCCGAAAGTTTAAGCGGATAGAAAGAGATAAATTTAATCATTTAATCAATACTTTAACATGAACCATCCGAATTACCCTTTTGAGAGGCCGACCACCTCCTCAAAGGGTGAGGGGGTGGCTGAGCACCTTAGGCGGGTGGTTCTACAACTCAAACTATTTTAGTTTTTTTCTTTCTTTTCAATAATTACATAGATCAATTAATTTAGGCACACTCATTTTTTGAATGAACAACTTAGATTGAAGAAATTGCAAGCCTCCAAAATTCTAAAGAATTGTAGTACAACTCTATCATGACTAAAAAAAGAAGGAAATGGGGGGTGACTAGACCATCTCCGGCCAAGTGGGCTAGATGAGTGGTTCAATCACCCTATGACAATTCCCAAATTGGCCTAAAAAGGGTACAGCCGAACCACTATCATCCCCTCTAACTGGCTTGGGGTGGTCGACACCTACTCTTTTTTTTTCATATATATATATATATATATATATATATATATATATATATATATATTTGAGAGGGTGGCTGGAGCACTTTTATGGCTATGATTGTGGTTCGGCCACCCCCTTTGGCCTAAGGGAGTGGCTCACTATCTTTTGTCTATTACGGAATAAAATTTAATAACATTAAATTAGTTTGAGGTTATGGCCTACTATCTTTGTTTATTTTTCAAGTCTGACTTTCTTTTCCAAGATTTTGGACCACTATGTCTATGCCATTAGTGTCATTAATTGCTGGACCTTATTGGGATAGATCGACCTAGTTAGATTGATCAATAAGGTTATGAGTACTTGAATCTATAGAGACTAAAAATAAATAAATATATAGAGAGGCTTGGGACTAAATTTTTAGATTTAAAAGGTAGAGAAAATTTATTGAACAATCATTTATGCTATATTTGCTTCGGTGTAAAATATTTTCTGAAAAAATGTTTTCGGCATTTTTCGGTGTTTGGTGGGGGCGAAAATAATGGTTAATGGAAATCATTTTCAATTTGACCGTAAAAGCCTCTTTAATTTTTGTAAAAGGATTTACGATTTTGAAAACCTTAAATCTTTTTCTGGATTTACGGTCGCTCGAATGCAACTGCTGCCGGAATCTGGTCTGCTTGAATTCGGCAGACCAGATCCCAGCAAAATTGGCCGAACGACAGCCGGACGTCCCTGGATTCTGTTTTACGCCGTTGGTGATTTTTTTGTACGAGTTAAACGCTAATATTTTCAAGAAAATCATTTATTGGTTCGGTTTCTGGCATAGTGACGTGTCACCTTGTGATTTGCCTTCTTTAAGATCTGCAAAATAATAAACAGTTCGTCAGGGGTGCCGACCGACCCGACTCCGATGCCTAATCAATTTTGATAGACAATTTTGAAAGTATTGAGAGCAGAGTAAACTTAGAGATTATAGCACAATTTTATACATGGAGCAGCAGCCTATTTATAGGTACACAGTTCTGAGACTACTAGAGTGCTCTGATGTAATTCTATTAGGAGTCTAATCCCCAGGTTGCATGGGATTAGACTTATTTTCCTGGGAGTCCAATTCGGGTAGGACACTCCCTTCCAACTGATTATAGATAGATATCTGGTTTCTTATCCCATATTTTATGGGATAAGAGTCTATCCTGAAAACCCCGGGCAGAGTTCTTCTGCGAATAATAGTCTATCCCAAAAATTCTAGGATAGAGTCTTTTCGCGCCATGCTAGGGATTTATGAGATCAAACCTTATCCCATAAACCCCAATCGTTATCTTCAAGTATTTCAGTATGATTCATTCACGTTGCTTCAAGGTGATCCCGGGAAAGTAGTTCTCGGGACCAGGTGAAAATGGGCCTTCGGTATGTTCTTCTAGCATATCTAAGATGCTGATACTCCAAGACGACCCAACAGTAAGATTTCTTCAGTATGCATCCGAGATCTTCATGATCGAGCGGGTCTAGCCGGCCCATTTGGACAGGATGGGCCCCCAGTTCGGCCATGTACCCACTTAACTTTGGGAATGATAATTTCCCCAACAGTTATCCCCTAATCTTTTTATTTGAATTTTGAACATAGGAGAATTAATTACTGGAATATTTTTTGAATCTGGATTTCTCGGAATCCGTATCTGGCAACTATCGCCTCTTTCCCAAGCAACTATGATGAGTGGCACCTTGGATCTTGGGTTTCTGAACTCGAGGTGCCGCTTTGATGACTGATCTTAAGTTTTAGGCTAGCTGCCAACCTGAAGCTTAAGATCAATCATCAAAGCGGTGCCTCGAGTTTAGAAATCCGAGATCCAAGTTGTCACTCGTCATAATTGCTTGTGAAAGAGGCGATAGTTGTCAGATACGGATTCTGAGAAATCCATATTCGAAAAATATTCCAGTAATTAATTATCTTCTATTCTAAATTCAAATAAGAGAAATGGGGGGGGGGGGGGGTAACTGTTAGAGAAATTATATTCCCATGAGCCAGCTAGACCAACTCGGTCACAAAGGTCTCAGATGCTTATTGAAGAAATCTTACTGCTAGGTCGTTTCGGAGTATTAGCATCTCGGAATCACATCATCTCAAATATGCTAGAAGAACATACCGAAGGCCCATATTCACCTGGTCACGGGAACAACTTTCCCGGGATTACCACGAAACAACATGAATGAATCATACTGAAATGCTTGAAGATAACAACCGGAATTTATTGAATAAGGTTTGATCTCATAAATCCCAAACATGGTGTGGAATGACTGTAGCCCAGACTTCCTGGGATACAAAATGAATCATGGCGCGGACGGTTCAATCATATCACGATTAATTAGACAAGTCCATCAGGAATATTAATTAGACATGTACACGTACCGCCCACCAAAGTTGCCCTGCTAGCTTGTCATGCTTTTATTGAAGTGAAGCCTAATTTTAACCTTTCTAACACGGCACTTTGTTACCACTCCTTGGGACCTCAACTAAGACTCAGAAAAGTCTAGCTAGCTAGTGTTTGGCTCATTTTGTCCACAAAAATGGGCTGCGCGCAAGCTCTTTAATTCCATGTTAACGGACAAACATTGTACCCAGGCTATGTACCCATGCTACAACTGTATGAATGACAATTTTTTATACGACATGAATCTGGTTAATTTGAGACTAGCGAGTTAGGTTTAACTTATATAGTCTTTATGATAAAAAAATTTTTTGACAAGACTCACAAACTCAATACAAAATTCGCACTAGATATTAATTGATCAATTAAATGCCACATCAAAGTCATGATTTCTGTAATCGTCTCAAATTTAAATATACCATAGCATATGTAGGGTTATTTAAAATTCAAGGTCAGTGGTCAAGACCCACAAGCTAATGGAAATCCATTACCTATTACGTATTTGACATACGAATATATTGATGGTAAAAAATTCAATTATTTATTATATAATTTGTTGAAAGTTGCAGTTATATATATATACAATCATTTGGATCATCGTATCCCATCCACATATGCATTATTCTCTGTTTTATCTTCTTTCTGTGCTTGAATTCATAGTTTCGTGTCTCGGCCGGTGCTTATCCTTACGATCGACCAGCACAACTCTCCTTCGGTTTTGTAGCTGCTGTCTTAATATGGTGGATTGTTTTTCTTTTTTTTTTTAATATATGGATGAATAAGATCTTATTGAAAAATAAACAAAATGAACACGGCTGCTCGAGACCAAAAACGAACAAACGTACCCGAAATAACTATCTTTTAAAAACAAATGTATGAGGAACAGACAAATTCCTCATATATATATATATAAGCTATCGATCTATTAAAAACAAATGTTGGAAATAACTAAGTAAATTTATCCTAGACCTAACACCAACTAAAATATCCCTGTAGCCCTTTTTCCCAACTCAATAATAATAATAAACAATCAACTAGAATTATCTAAGTAGACATTATCAGCACTATGGTGATTGCTCTGAAAAAATCCTTGCATTTCTCTCTTTTCCGATATGATTACTATTGAATTTGAGACATGTTACATGTGCATTTTTTGTACATCTCTCATACAACTTTTTTCTAAATCAACCATTAAATTTGTAGAACCCACATGTGAGTCCTTGTAAGTCTTACAGATCCAATGGTTGATTTAAAAAAGAGATGTGTGGAAGATGTACAAGAGATATAAAAATATCATTTCTCATTGAGTTTTGATCAAGGCACCTTATTTTTTGAGAGACTTCTAGAATTACTTCATATCTTTAGAATAGTTTTTTTTTTTTTAAAGTAAATAAACTGATAAAGAAGAGGAGTATATGAGCTCATTAAACATAATTATATTCGCACATGGGAATTAAATACTATATATTCTTCCTCTCAAGGCAGGCAGCTAGCGTAGAGTTTGGTCCAGGCGGCGTTTAACAACGTTTTATATACACATTAATTGTACTTTTCAACATTCTAGTATTTCTTGCTAAGTCCATCACAAAATTTTCCACACTAAAATTCCTATAAATACCTGCCCTACATGCCCTATTATCCCATCAACCAACTAAGTACGTTCTTTCTGCAATATTGTATGTTACAGACCAAGATGGGTTTGTGCAAGACACCACTAGCCCTTATTTGCCTCTTTGGCTTAACCCTACTCCATCTCTCCCTTGCCCAAGACACCCAACAAGACTACCTCAAAGCCCACAACGATGCCCGTAGAGCGGTGGGAGTTCCGGCGCTGACATGGGATAACAAAGTAGCTGCATATGCACAAAAATATGCTAATAAACGTATTGGCGACTGCAGTCTTGTGCACTCCGGTGGGCCTTACGGTGAAAACATTGCATGGGGCAGTGCCGACCTGTCAGGCACAGCGGCGGTGAAGTTGTGGGTGGACGAGAAGGCGAACTATGACTACAACTCCAACACTTGCGCTGCTGGGAAAGTGTGCGGGCACTACACTCAGGTGGTGTGGCGCAACTCTGTGCGTCTAGGATGTGCTAAAGTTCGGTGCAACAGCGGAGGTACATTCATTGGCTGCAACTATGATCCCCCAGGCAACTTTAACGGGCAGCGGCCTTACTAGGAGCTACCTGTTCATCGACTAAATAAGCATATAAACGTGTTTAAAGATAAATAAGCCATGTTTTAGAAAGAAAAGAATAAAATGATATTAGAAAGTGATCCATCTTTGGTTGGATGTAATTAAATTCATCTTCTTTGTGAGATGCGATGTGTAAGGGAAGATCAAAAACATCTTCGAAGAAGAATGAGTTTTAATGCACGTGAATGCAATAATTGTCAGTGGCTTGTATTTAATTGGTACTATATATATATTTGATGAATGCATGAATCGATCAGTTGATCAAGTCTGAATTACGATAATGTATTTGCTTTCACCTAGAAGTACTTGTTCTCGATACTTAGGTTCCAAGCACACCCCAAGTAAGTAATTCTGGATAGCTAGGATGAATTTTGATTACTACCAACTGATGATGCATTTAAATAAGTTGATTTTATTTACGATTTTCAAATTTCATAATTTGATCCTCTATAATTTGAGCAAATGAAATGACGACAGTACTGTTGGATGGATATTTAATTTCTACGTGATTGATTCATAATCAAGAGTACAATTGGTAACTGTTTAACTTTACACTGGTGCATATATATTCTAGCAAGGCTAAATTATGATACTGGTTATTGTACATATTTGCCTTATATTTTTAATTAATTTTCAAGTAATCAGTTTAGTTTCCCCAAAAAAAAAAAAACAAAAAAAAAAAAAAAGTCAAGCCTTTTGTTATCTTTAAAAGAAATGTTTCTCTTACATTTTTCATACACCTCTTCCACATCGGCTTCATCCTACGTGGCGTTATTTTTTCAATTTTTTTTTTATTTACCAACTTTTAGTGATCAACGTGGATTTAATTTTTTTTTTTTTTTTTAAAAAAAACGCCTCTTAGGATGAGGTGTAAGAAATGTACGTATATAAAAGATGTAGGAGAATCATTTCTCTATTTTTAAATTTTATAAATAAATAGAGAAATAATATTTTTTCATCTCTTATATATACATCTCTCATGTTACATTTATTTTTTAAATCAATCATTAAATCTATAAGACCTACATGTGAATTTTATTGAGTCTTACAGATTTAATGGTTAATTTAAAAATGTGTGTGCGAACATGTGAATGTATGATGGGAAGTCATCACCGGTGAAAAAACCTTTGAATGGATTTAATTTCCACTTTTGATCGTGCATGGTAAATATATATCCAAGCCTGGCCTCAGTGCTGTCTCTTTTATCATTTGAATTTTTTACTCTTTTATTTTCTAAGCCGTTGATTTTTTACTTAATTAATCAACACGCAAGCTTGCAATTTAGACTGACCCATTACTCCGGTAGAATTTTGACTCTCTCCATGGTTTATTTTCAAATTTCTTAGCTTATAATTATATATATGTATAGTAAAAATATAAAATTGATGTCATGGTCTCCTATATATTTTATACACGACTAGCTAGGATCTAGTGTTACTGCATGTGTTAGTGAGAAAATTTTCTCCCTTCTAAATATCTTTCCAAAAATTTACGTTTTTCACTTTATCACCTATATATACTATAAGTAATTAATGATATTTAGTAAACTATTATATGATTGCTGTATACATCTTGAATGACGTAGCCAGGGGCGGAACTACTCTTTGGCTTGGGGGGGCCTGGCCCCCCCCCAAGCCAAAGAGTTTCCCCCAAAAAAAAAAAAAAAATCTGACAAAAAAAAAAAAAAAAAAAAAATTAAATTTTACTCCTTATTTTTTTTATTTTCTTAGTTTTGGCCCCCCAAAGTTTTTTTTTCTCAATTTGGCCCCCCCAATGTTTGAAACCTGGCTCCGCCCCTGGACGTAGCCGTACAATTTAGCCTTTGGATCAACTCATCAACAATTAAAGGCTTGTAAAAAAATTAAAATTAAAATTAAAAAAAAAAAAAGAAAAAAGAAAAAAAGATATCAGTAACGTACTGATTTTCATTGACACATCATTCAGTTGTTTATGAGTTGTATAATAGTTTAGTAAATAACATAGCTTTTTTTTTCGACAAAAGTAAATAGCATTGCTCCTATACTATACTTCTCATTCCTTGATAGTACTTATCCTTGTTAGAGCTTGAGCTTCAATTCACTATGATGTGTAATGCTAGAAATTACATTTATATCTCACAATGTTGATATAGTAGTCACAACTAACTCTTGGATCAATCCTTATAAAAAAACATTTAAAGATTGGTTGAGACTATCATGTCAGGATTGTGAGATAAAAATGTTGTATATAGTATTACTCTTACTATGATATGTAGAGTTACAAAATATTCTATCTTTTGGAAAATAAAAAATGCACAGGAGATTGAATAAAGACTAATTTTTACTCTAAATTGGGTTGGAAGAAATTCCTTCAAACTAATATATAAAACCAACATTTATCCTTAGAATATGAATTTTTCACATACATTTTTAATTTTTATATGCATTTTTAATAGAGCATGTAACTCTCATATGCATCTTCAATGTAACGTATATTTTTCATGTACTTTAAAGACAAATGTCAATTTGATCAAATGAGTTAGATGAATTTTTTAACCGTCTTGAAAAAACTTTATTCGAAGAGTAATGTCATGACATCCTTTAATTGAAGGGCTTAGGCTAGCTATTGAGAGTTGCAAAATTAGAGAATGGTAGGTACCGTGAGCATTTATTTTTGGGATAGCCTATGACTATATAGTTGTTTGATTAGTTTTGAGATCCTTTCAATTCATTGATAATATCAAATGGGTAAAATATGTACTAGTTTAAGAAGATCAATAAAGATTATTACATCTAAATTATTTAGCAAATGTTTGTTAAACCATTCTCCTTTTTATTTTTATTTTCTGTTTTTGAAATAAAAACCTTAACAAATAACCTAAAACACAAAACATGCAAATCTTTATATATATATGTCAGACTGGAATAATTTTTTTTTTTTTTTTAAAAAAAACAACGCTTGAAAGAATTAATAAACAGAGCAAATATTATTACTTTGGAATAGGAACGATAAGCACTTTGTAGGAAAAAAAAAAAAATAGACTAATGCTCCGTTTGTTTCGACGTAAAATGATTTCTGTCGTAAAATGATTTCGACGAAATCATTTTCAGGAAAAATGATTTTCTCGAAAATATTTTTTGGTGTTTGGTTCGCATGAAAAAATTACGAAATGCAAAAATAAGAGGTTGGTAATCGTTGCCGGAATCCGGCAACGTCCGGTCGCCGTTGCTGGATTCCTGCGAAAAAGTTTGACTGGATCCAGCCAAAATGGCCGGATTCAGGCGGGAATCTTCCGGATCCGGCCGGATCAATGGCTGGATCCGTCCAGATCCGGCCGAATCCCAGCCGTTTTGGCCAGATCCGGCCGGATCCCGACTGTTTTGGCCAAATCAGACCGGATCAATAGCCGGATCCGGCCGTTTTGGCCAGATCCGGCCTGCTTGGCCGGAATCCGGCGATATTCCGGCCGAAATTTGGTCTGCCGGTGCCGAATTCCGGTACCGGTAGAATTCCGGCCGCCTGATTCCGGCACCGGCAGAATTCCGGTGGCCTGATTCCGGCGCCGACAAGTTTCCGGCGACTGGATGTTGTCGGACTCCAACACTGATTGGATCGCGACGACCGACAATTGCTAAATTCTGATGATTGGCTATCAAACATGCGTGTAAGGACGAAGAGCTTAATTTTGGAAAACGAGTTTCCGAAAATTAAAGAAGCTTTTACGGTCAAACCGAAAATGATTTTCGTTGACTATTATTTTCGCCCCAACCAAACACCGGAAAATGCCGAAATTATTTTCCAAAAATTATTTTACGCCGAAACAAACGGAGCATAATTGGAAATTAAAGAGGGTACTTGTTTATCAAAATTGATGGGTCCTGGCCGAATCCATTGGGCCAGGATAAGCAACCCCTTATTGAGGAAGATGAAGTTCCTACTTTAAAAGACAATTGAGAATTGAAGTTAGTGCATTGAATAATTAAGAAGATGCGTAACCTATACGAGAATGAGAAGATGTGCATGTTGGCAGCAACCGTTACACAAATGTTTTGTATCCTTCACTGTTACACATAACTGCATGCAGCTCATGACTTTAGCTCTTGTAACGTCAGCAGTTGGTGTACGTGTGTGTGACCCATAACGTGCTGCAGCTTATTGGGCAGCCAACAGCCATGCAAATTTATTTATGCATCTCTGCATCTTCATCTTCCATAACTAATGCTTTGTAAACATTCTATAAATACAACTAGATACCCATGAACTAAGTGGGCTATTTTTATCACAACTATACTGTGTCTTTATACTCCTCTTATAAGAATTGCATACCTGGACCCAATCAAATTTTTTGACCCACTCACACGGCTGCACCCAATATGGATAGCCCACTACGTAGCACTAGGTCACATCCCTTTCCTCCAAAGGGCGAGAGCAACTATCATGTCATTAGGATCTAGGGAATCATTACATTTAATGTGCCCTTAATCAGCGGTATATGAGGAATCACTGCATTTAATGCACCCGTTACTCCCATCATCGACGAGACCGACAAGGCATTAATTACATCCCTCACCTCTCTTAGAGCACTAGCAATAGATTTTTAACCATTTTCCCTATATTTAGAGAACAAAACTACTTTTTGTTTCCCTATAAAAAAACACCCAACAATAGATTCTCTTACCCTTTCCCTATATCAATTAAATATTATTTTTTTACTCTTATTTTATTATTTTTCTCTATTTCCTACTTTTTCTCTCTTCCCTATATCAATTAAATATACTTTTTTTATATTAAAATAATACATAGGGAATGAATAGCAGACATGTATACATAGGGAATTACTATTCATTCACAACTCCCTCATCTAAATATAGGGCATATGCTGTGGGAGGTTTATTGATGTTTTTCATAAAATTTTTCCTAAATATAAAGAAGAGAACCAATATAAAGTAACTGCTGCTAGTGCTCTTATCAAAGAAGACTGTTAAGCACTTAATGATGGCTAAACCTAGCAGGCATGGAGGTTAGGAGTAGGGACATCCCCTCAATCCAAGTAGGTAAGCAATCTTTGGATACCTACAAGCAACCCAGTGACAAGACGCCACGTAGTGGAAAGATGCATATGGCGTTAGTCCATTCAAACAAGTAAGCGGAAATATAAAAGAAATGTAGACTCCCATAACCAAAGATGATCGATCACCGTCACACAAACACTAAGGGCTCTATATATAGTTACAGAAGCTTTATCCTTCATATAGTCTTACTGATCACTAGGTATCGGAGTCCTCGCTGGAATTGCCCTATTAGTCATCTAAGCCTTATTTCGTGAACATGTGTAGGGGAAGGATAGCCTGTTGGAGGACTCAAGAAGAAGGTGAAACCTTCATAAGGCAGTCAACAGACCCATTAATTTAAAATCATACTTTTAATCTACAAAACCGCAAGAGCACGGTTTAAAATCGTATAATTAGCAATGTAAGATTAAGAGCACGGTTATTAAGCAAGAGAGAGGATAACAATAACTTGTTTGTTAAATGATAGCGATGAGAGACTATATATATTATTTTAGGACATGGAACAAGGGCATAGCACGGGTACGTAATACTCTATTTTTTACCTGGAAAAAGGTGGAACTGGCCAGTAATTGAGAGTGAAACACAAAGAAAGGCAATTGAAAAGAAATGTGAGGGCGAATCAACGAAGAGATGGAGGAAAGATAAAGAACTTTGATTTTTTATTTTTTATTTTTGCTAATTATAAGGACTGCCACGTCAGTATTATTGAATAATTATGAAATAAAAATATAATTAATCTCTCATCGCTATCATATATATAACAAATAAGTCATATATATATATATATAGTAATGCACTCCAAGTGATTAAAGCTGTGAATTTCAATATATACAACTAGCTAGAGTACATATGGTCAACTAGCTAGTAAATGATACTCTTATCTTGTTAAATTTTATTTTTAATTGGCAAATTCATCATATTAGTATAATAAAAAATAAGCCAGCTCATGGCTTAATTAGCTCGAGCTGCCGTTAGACAATTCATATATCAAGTTTGGATGAAAGAAATTTCTGAATATATCTCTGAGATATTATTTTGTTAGAGAAATCTGCTCTATTTCTTTGATTTAGTTATAAAAGTATTAATGTATTATTCAATTAAAAAAAAAACAAATAAGTCATACTTTTTAGCATTACTCTTCTATAACCCAGTCAGTTGAGTACGTACCTAATAATATTATTGTCCTTTTATATTCTATTGATTAATTCAAGAATTAAATCTTCTTTATTTTAAATGTTTGAATATTTAGAGTCTACTTTACATTATTTTTATACTATTGTAGTAAACTTGTCAATGTTAAATTACGCACGTACATCAAATATTATAATTATACGTATTGCGTGTAGTCTACGGCTCTTGAAAAGCTATCCTTTTCACTTTTCTCCTCGTTTAATGTTACCACATGCATGCCCCCATGGTTTATGATCAATCTGTTTCCCGTGATTGGTGGCAACTTAATTAACGACTTTACCCGTTTTGGTCTTCGATAACGACCCAACGACCAAGCATATGCTTTCTGGATACACCTTAATTCCAAAGACACAAGGAAAATTAACATTGTGTTTTTCTTTTCTAATCACAGCACTTCGTTGACCCAAAAAGAAAATGACCAAGAAGAAACCTCTCCGCTAGGTACATGTTCTTACGAGGAGATGTGTTTGATGTTATTCTCTTATATATTTGTTTTGCAAATTTATCGTGCGAGTTCTATAAATTTAATGGTAAATTTACACACGTAAGTACAAAAAATATGATATAGAAGGAAGCCAAACATTTTTTTCTTATGAGAAGGCTATATATATATATATGGTTGGAGTTGCATTACGTCTTTGTTGTGGAAGACTGAGAAAAGTCTATCTAGGCATGCTTACGACGGTGCCATTATTGAAGGGTTTCGCTCTAACATAAACCTCCTGAAAATCATCAACGAGTATGATAAAATGGGAGTGAAGAATAAATTTATTTATTTGAAAGAACTTCATTTATAACTCTTGATCTTTCATTACTTTTGAAATAAAGTACCCAAATTTTGAAAAGTGTCAATTCATGGTATCCAGTATTCAATTTTTTTCAATTTCAACCATCCGTTAGAATTTTCTGTTAAATCCTATAAAATTTTCTGAAATACCCCTCCTTTTTGAAAGAAAAAAAGAAGAAAAAAAATTTACAAGGATTTATGTGTTGGTTAGAATTTAACGAGATTTGCAAAAATACTCATGCCTAAATATTATAAAAAAAAATTTAATTTTTTTTTTAAAAAAATAAAAATAAAAATAAAAATAAAAAGCACAAAGAACAAGGGTATTTTGAAAATTTTGATAGGATTTAACGGAAAATTCTAACAAAGGTTGAAATTGAAAGAAAAAAATTAAAAAATGGATACCAAAAATTGACACATTTCGAAGTTTAAGTACCTTATTTCAAATGCAATACTTTTTAAAGTTTAAGTACCATAAATAAAGTTTTCCCTATTTATTTACTTAATAAATAACTAGACACTACAAAAAAAGGTGCAACTGGCCGCGTGTATACTGTAGCGGTTACTGTAGACACGCGGCCAATTGGCCAGTTGTTTTTATCAAATATATATTAATAAAAACAAATTTTATTAAGGTTTTGTACACTATTGATAAAATATATATATGTATATGTGTAAGAGAAAGCCACGTGGCCAGAATTTGTGTAGGTAGGCGCGCGGGAATTTTCCCGCACGCTACCTGACCATTACTTTTAAATATAATATATATATATATATATATATATATTTGAAAAGGGAAAAAAAAATTCGTTAAATACTGCACGCGTTCTCTCTCTCTCTCTCTCTCTCTCTCCGTCAATACTGCACCACCGGCCAGTTCCCCGACCACCGCGTGGCCGGCCTTCCCTCCGGCCTTCCCGACATCTCTCGCTCTCTCTCTCTCTCCCCGTCAGTACTGCACCACAGGCCAACTCCCCGACCACAGCGTGGCCGACCTTCCCTCCGGCCTTCCCGACGTCTCTCGCTCTCTCTCTCTCTCTCCGTCAGTACTGCACCACCAACCAGCTCCCCGACCACCGCGTGGCCGGTCTTCCCTCCAGCCTTCCCAACTCTCTCTCTCTCTCTCTCTATGTATTTCTCTCTCTCGCTTGCTCTCTCTCTCTCTCTCTCTCTCTCTCTACTGAACTTGCTCGTTCTGGAAAACCACACGTGTGGTTTTCCTTTTATTTTTTTTCTTTTTCGGTTATTAATTTTTTTTTCCTCTAAAAAAAAAAAGAATTAAATTAAAAATACAATCAATAATTTAAAAAATAAATAAATAAAGAAATTATATTTTAATTTTTTTTTTTTTAAAAAAAAAAAACAAATTGCCACGTATACTGAAATACACACGGCCAAGTGGCTACGTGTATTGAGTACACGTGGCAGACTGTTAGCTGTGTGTACTAAATACACGCGGCTAACTGTCAGTCACGTGTACTGTAGTACATGTGGCCACTTGGCCGCGTGTATTTCAGTACACGGGGAAAAATGTACATTTAGCTACAGCCGGATCTAACACGCGCCGCACACGTGTCCAATGACACGTGGCAAACTGTTCGCCATGTGTACTTTGTCCGTACACGTGGCGAAGTGCATGTGGCAAATTGCAATTTTTTTTTTTGTAGTGAGATGTTACTTCCACGCAATATCAAAGTGATATATCTTATCATGATCTCATATTTAGAAGTCAATGTCAATGATCAAGACCCACAATCTAACGGAATTCCCATTACCTATGACACATAGTGAATTACAAATATTGATGGTAGAAAATGCTTCACATACTTGGCTGTGGGAGCTGTATGCTTCTTTGAATTGTAATTCGGTGCTTATTCTTATTAGAACACTGACAGCGGTTTTCTTAAATCTCATTCATTTTTATAGATGGAAAAAAAAAAATTTAAAAGTTGTACCGTACCCTAAATTTAGGAAAGAAAAAATAGTTCTCTTAACATTATTTTAATATTAAAAAACTCTTTCTTTAGCATTTATTTGAAACAATATTTAAATGATTTCTCTTTCCTCTCTCTTTCTCCTATCATTTATTTTAAAGAATATTGAATTAGTATAAGGAAACGATAATGGAAGTTATTGTGAAGTGCATTTAAATAGGAAAGCAAAAAAAATTAAAAAATAGAGAAGCAAAAAGCGATGTAGTTCCTTAAATTGAAGAAAAGTTTAAGGTATGCTAATGCTTTTACTCTTAGGAGAACTATCTTCTAGTTATGTTGTTGCACACTGTCTCAATATATCTGGTGGATTTTTCTTAAAAAAAATTAATAAAAGTAAGAGTTGCTATATGGGTAAAGGTGGTCAAGAGTTTTGTCTTATGGTGACAATATATCATATCTGATAAATTTAATTTCTCTCTTTCTCATAGGAAAACTTAAAATTAAATCTTGACCAATTAAAAAAACTATGCTAATGTTTTTAAGGTACCTCAACCAAATCCAAAACCAACAACCCCGAATAACTAAGACATTCAACTCCTAATTACATTATGAGATAGACAAATTCCTCATAAACTATAGTATGTTGTAATATTGCTACATATTACATCTACTGCCCTCTGAATTGGTGTGGCAATGCCCATTACCGCTATTAAAAAAGGAGGGGTTCTATCACTTTTGCAAGCTTTCTCCCAAAGTAAAAGCCGAAGTTTAAAAAAAAATAAAAAAAAAAATGTGTCAAACTTTTAATTTTTTGCAGTTTCACCTTTTCGTTATGATTTTTGATTAAATCCTAACTTTGGAAGTGAAAATTACGAAAATACCCTCAATTTTTTTTTCTAAAAAAAAAATTAATTATCTTGTAATTTTTTAATTGTTTCAAGTTTACAAGGGTGTAAGTGTCATTTTACCTTTTTACCATCTAATTTAACCATAAACCCTAATAGGAGGGGTGAGATTCCAAAAAATTGAAACTTGGATTTACTAAATTGAAAAAAAAAAAATTTAATTTTGAGGAAGAGATTGCACAAGTACTGATTAAAGTTCAAGAAGTTAAGTGAAATTTTTTCACAAAGAATAAATGAAAAAAGAAAAAAGAAAATCAGATGGAGTTGAATGAGCACTATATATGTAATATGTAGCATTAATTCTCTCTTAGGTCATATTGACATATGCCCATGTGTGTGTATATATATATACTAAGGTTAGGATAATAATGCACTTGGCTCTTGCTCAAAAATTGGGAATTTTAGTTACTTTAATAAGTTTCCTACAACATAAAGGCTTAGATTAGAGTGCAACTTTGTAAAGGACCGAAATCCTCTAGTACGTATGGGAAAATAAATCTTTACACAAACAAACTTCATGCATTTAGCCAATAATTCCAAGCCCTGAGCCCACATGGGACATACCGTAGAGTTTGGTCCAAGGGGCGTTTTGGTCTCTCTAGTCCTTGCAACGTTTTACACATTCTACTTTTCAACATTCTAGAAGTATTTCTTGCGAAGTCCCTCACAAAATTTTGCACACTAAATTCCTATAAATACGTATCCTACATGCCTCATTTTCCCAATCAAACTCACTTGTTCTTGCTTTAATTGTAGGTTTCAGACCAAGATGGGTTTGTGCAAGACACCACTAGCTCTTCTTATTTGTCTCTTTGGCTTAACCCTACTCCAATTCTCCCTTGCCCAAGACACCCAACAAGACTACCTCAGTGCCCACAATGCCGCCCGTGCAGCGGTGGGAGTTCCAGCGCTGATATGGGATGACCAAGTAGCTGCATATGCACAAAACTATGCCAATACACATATTGGCGATTGCAATCTTGTGCACTCTCAGGGTGAGTCTTACGGTGAAAACCTTGCATGGAGTAGCGGCGACTTGTCAGCCACAGCGGCGGTGAACATGTGGGTGGATGAGAAGGCGAGCTATGACTACAACTCCAACACTTGCACTGCTGGGAAAGTGTGCGGGCACTACACTCAGGTGGTGTGGCGCAACTCTGTTCGTTTGGGATGTGCTAAAGTTCGGTGCAACAATGGAGGTACGTTCATCGGTTGCAACTATGATCCCCCAGGCAACTATATTGGACAGAAGCCTTACTGATGCAGAATATGACGGAGTGCTTGGAAAAAATGCTATTTCATTTTATGTCTACATCTATTTTAGTTTGTTTAAGTTATGTTTCAAAGATAATTGCCAGTCTTGCGTTGAGGAATATATCTGGTGATTCTTCCGCAGAAGGATGCATGGAAAACTACGTAATGATCAGCCAGTTGTGTAGTTGTTGTCGTTTAGGGATCCGGCTTCATTGCTGTAAAACGAAATCACAGCATATCTACTGTTAAAAAACGGAAGGCCAAGATTAAATGAGAGAAACTTTAAGTAGACGACGTCATGTTTTAAAGTTCACCTAACGTCTCCGTCTAATTTTTAAACTAACGTCCAACTTCCTACCACTCAGAACACGAAGGTAAAACAGGGACCCCAACTCATGGTCTCCATGGACGTTGAGCTTGGCAAGCTCCTCCTCCACCCCAACTCAAACCCACCCTACCATAACGTCGTCTTTCGTATGGCTGGCCAACCACCTTTGGCATCCATTCTTTTATTAAACCAACTCATCAAGACATCACACCACCACTAAACCAGTACTCAAATGATGATCTCGTAGCTGAGCTAGGTAGCTCTCAGCTTCACTGCCCACTTACTCAGAATCCCAAAAAGCATAGACAGCAGTAGTGAAGGAAATTAATGATTCCTAGTTAAAGATACAAAGGCCTTTGCATGTGGCAAAACCATAATAGAGCTTTTGGTTTTGGTCAAATTGGAAGCTATCTTTTGGGTCCCAATCAGAGAAGAAGATTTAGTCAAATAAGAGTTCACTAAAATGAGAAAGACGATACACAATGAACTCCACTTTTGGTTGGAGTTATACCACAATTTGACTCTACAATACACGACACTTTGCTAGTTGTTGCTACTCTACTAAACAATATCTATAGAACAATATTAAACATGACACACAACACACGACACACACCCATAGCACATGTTGTCAATGTGGGCAACCCATCACTTATACTTTGTTACACTCTGTTTTTTAAAGTTAAAACAGAGGAGCTGGCCGAACTGCTTTTATACGTGCATCAGTCTTCCTTTGCTCATGAGACAACTCATCTCCCACCTCTCTCTACTCCCACGTCAATTATCCCACAGATTTGGGACTGGGTCTTCCTGTATGACGTAGTCTATCGCTATCAGTAAAAGAAGAGAGGAAACAAGTGGCACCACAAAATGCAATCATGAATCCAACGAGGTATTTTTTTGAAGGCATTTTCCATCTCAACTAAGAGATGGTATCAGTGCTTGGAGCACAAGAGTTGTGCTGGTGGGTAAAAGGTTTGCCTGGTTGGCTGTTGTGTTTGCTACGTTTTATTTTTTTGAGCCACGATTTGGTAGAGTTAAAAGTGGGAGTTAGTTCTTTAGATGGTTTGGTGATGGTGATCGTACAGATTTTAATGAGCTTGGTTATGCCTCTGATGCTTGAAGCATCGGGCTTTGTTGGGTTTCTTTGTGATCGTGGTTTGAGTATTGGCTTGGTAGTGGACCTGGCAATGTTGATGAGTTTGGTTCAATGAAAGAGTTGATGCCAAAGGTGGTTGGCCAACCATAAGAAAGACGACAATATGACGGGGTGGCTCCGAAGTTAAGGTGGAGGATGAGCTTGCCAAGCTCAACCATGGAGATCATGAGCTGGGGTCACTGTGTTTACCTCCGTGTTCTGAGTGGTAGGAAGTTGGACGTTAGTTTAAGAATTAGATGGAGAAGTTAGGTGAACTTTAAAACATGACGTCCTCTACTTAAAATTTCTCCCATTTAATCTTGGCCGTCCGTTTTTTAACAACAGATATGCTGTGATTTCTTTTTACAGCACTGAAGCCGGATCCGTCGTTTAGTATTACTATATATCTTTCTATGTTGTTTTCCTTACCAACGTACGTTAATCTTGAAGGAATATGTAGACATTAACTTACTAAACATCCCAGACAATTTGAATCGTATTCCAGTTGTAATGGCTCTCGAGTATGGAAACATAGAAGTGGCTCTCCATCTCTACTCTGTCTCTCTGCCATATCAAACATTAAGTGAAGTCGATGCTTCCACGCTTCTTACCCTGTTCATGCGTTTCAAGAAATTTGGTAAATACTCTTTCTTCTTTCGTCCGATGCTTTGAAATATTGCATATTAATTTCCCACTTGTACGTTAATTAAATATTGTCTCTACCGTCAACACGTACAATAGATATTGCCTTGCACTTGCTCCAGCGTTGCCCAGGTTCTGCTCTTGTTCCAAACCGGTTTGATTTCCCTTTTGCCACATTGGCTTCGATGTCTTCTGCCTTCCGGAGTGGGAACCAGCTGGTGTTTTGGAAAAACTGGATCTACGCCCGTAAGCATCATTTCTGTTTCTTATTTACTGATTCTCTTCTTTTAAGGGTATACTAATACATAGTTTTGGAAAAATTGGTCCTCCAGGTATGGGATGTTTGCGACGGCTAGGTCCAGACTTCCTAAACCAATTAATCTCTGATCTACGTAATTTTTGGGGAAGCTCAATCTGGCCTTGGAATGATTCTTGTGCTTTATCACTCCCCCTCAAGTTGGAGGGCGGCAGAGGTCGAAATCCAACCTTAGCTTGATTTGAAGAGCATGAAAGTGGTCTTTAGAGAGTGCTTTGGTGACAATATCAGCCACCTGTAAGGCAGAAGCAGGGACGGAGCCAAACATTTTAACGGGAGGGGGCCAATTTTTTTTTTCCCGAGTAAGGGTTAAAGTATATATATAAAGTCAAATTTTAAGTAAATTAAACGTAACCTAGTTTTATATTTTTATTATTCTCTTCAAATTAAAAATCAATAAACAAAATTGAAAAGAAAGTTTTTTGAAAAAAAAAGAAGTAAAGAAAATCTCTGTTCAAAGATTCAGAAAATAAAAATAAATAAATTCTCAGTTTCTTACTGAAATTAAAAATTTCAATTAAATAAATTATGTACTTTTCGACATTCTCGTAAGGCTTTACCTAAATAAATTATGTACAAAATTTCGATTAATAGCTGGTTCCATTACTTTTAATTTTTTTTAATTACTTGGTCTGTAGGAAAAAGTTGGCGCCACAGGCCAACATGTATTAAGTAATGCATCCTTTAGGTTGAATTTGAAGAAAGTCAGACGTTGGTAATTGGTAAGTTGAGAAGAAAGTACAGACCCGGCCACCTATTAAATGCATCGTTTCAGTGACATATAATTTAAACGCAACGTTTTGGCAAAATAACTAAAACACTGAAGTCGTCTTCTTCCCTCTTCTAACCTAAAATTCTTAACAGTAACATTGGAACTAACAGACCACCACCCACTCGTAACTATTTTTTTCAAGAAATTGAGGGGGGGGGCCATGGCCCCTACCGCCCCCCCCCCCCCCCTTCCTCCGTCACTGGGCAGAAGGGACATAGCGGGTAATAAGAGTACCAGCATCATTTTTTTCGCAAACGTAGTGCACATCATGCACAATATGTTTGATGCGAGAATGAAAAACATGATTCACTATCATATGAAAGGAACTGATATTGTCACATAATAATGTAGGAGGAAGTTGCAGTCTAACGCCGATATCACAGAGCATATAAGTTATCCCGGTGAGTTTAGCTGCAGTGAAGGCCATGGCTCGGTATTCAGCTTCATCACTAGAACAGAAAACAGTTGGGACTGCTTCTTGGAAGTCCAAGAGATACAATTTGAGCCCAAATAAATAAATAGTCCTATATCATAATGCAGCATACCTTGGAGATAACGCAAGATGTATTTGACAACTCGAAGATGAGACAATCTAGGTTAATACATAAATTGACAGACAAGATTCACAACATGTGTGAGATCAAGGCGCGCGCGTCAAGGTGAGATATTGTAAATTTAATTTGTAAGGCATGAGCAAGATTACGGAAATTTGTGGCACCAACAAGAGAGTTATTCTTATTTTGCAGCTTAAGTTTATAGGAAAAAGTAAAGTTAATCATTTAATCTATATTTTAACACTCTCTTTCACATGTAAGCTCAAAATCTCTTTTTCAATAGGTGAGACTCAACATGTAAAAATAATGTGGAATATTTAATTGAAATAGGAGGTGAATGAAAAAGACAATGTTCGAACTCAAGACTTTTGGCTCTGATACCATGTTAAATCACAACTTATTTCGAAAGCTTAAACTGATAGAAAGAGATAAATTTAATTATTTAATCAATACTTTAACACGAACCACCTGAACTACCCATTTCGGGAGGCCGACCACCTCATCAAAGGGTGAGGGGCCGGGGTAGCGGAGCACCTTAGGCGGGTGGTTCTACAACGACTGATCAAACTATTTTAGTTTTTTTTCTTTCTTTTCAATAATTACATGGATCAATTAATTTAGGCACACTCATTTTTTGAATGAACGACTTAGATTGAAGAAATCGCAAGCCTCTAAAATTCTAAAGAATTGTAGTACAACTTTATCATGACTAAAAAAAAGAAAGAAATGGGGGGTGATTAGACCATCTCCAAGTGGGCCAGATGAGTGGTTCAATCACCCCATGGCAATTCCCAAATTGGCCTAGAAAGGGTACGGCCGAACCACTACCACCCCCTCTAACTGGCTTTGGGTGGTCGACGCCTCCTCATTTTTTTTTTTTTTCATATATATATATATATATATATGTATATTTGAAAGGGTGGCTGAACCACTTTTATAGCTATGACAGTGGTTTGGCCACCCTCTTTGGCATAAGGGAGTGGCTCACTATCTTTTGTCTATTACAAAATAAAATTTAATACCACTAAATTAGTTTGAGGTTATCGTCTAGTATCTTTCTTTATTTTTCAAGTCTGACTTTCTTTTCCAAGACTTTGGACCACTATGTCTCCGCCATTAGTGTCATTAATTGCTAGACCTTACTGGGAGAGATCGACCTAATTAGATTGATCAATAAGGTAGTTATGAGTACTTGAATCTTCAGAGATTAAAAATAAATAAATATATAGAGAGGCTTGGGACTGAATTTTTAGATCTAAAAGGTAGAGAAAATTTGTTGAACAATCATTTATGCTCCGTTTGCTTCGGTGTAAAATATTTTTTAAAAAATGTTTTCGGCATTTTTCGGTATTTGGTGGGGGCGAAAATAATGGCCAACGAAAATCATTTTCAGTTTGACCGCAAAAGCTTCTTTAATTTTTGTAAAAGGATTTACGATTTTGAAAACCATAAATCGTTTTCTGGATTTACGGTCACTAGAATGCAACCACTGCTGGAATCTGGCCAGTGTCGGAATTTGGTGTGCTTGAATCCCGCATACTACATTCCTGCAAAAATTGGCCAGACTAGTACAGCCGGAATTTAGAAATTTATGCCGAAATCTGGCCAAACTGACAGGAATCTAGCCAAATTGGACGGAGTCCGACAATGACAGCCGAACGTCGCTGGATTCTGTTTTACGCCGTTAGTATTTTTTTGTACGAGCTAAACGCCAAAAAATATTTTCAGGAAAATCCTTTGTTGGTACGGTTTCTGTTATGGTGACGTGTCACCTTGTGATTTGCCTTCTTTAAGATCTGCAAAATAATAAACTGCTCATCAAGGGTGCTAACCGGCCCCACTCCGATGCCAAAGTCAATTTTGATAGAAAATTTTGGGAGTATTGAGAGCAGAGTAAACTCAGAGATTATAGTGTAATTTTATACCTGGAGCAGAGTTCTGAGACTACTAGAGTGCTTTGATGTAATTTTATTAGGAGTCTGATCTCCAGATTGCATGGGATCAAACTTATCTTCCTAGGAGTCCAGTTCGGGTAGGACACTCCCTTCCAATTGATTATATATAGATATCAGGTTCTTATCCCATATTTTATGGGATAAGAGTCTATCCTGGAAACCCAGGGTATGGTTCTTCTACGGATAATAGTCTATCCCAAAAATTCTGGTATAGAGTCCTTTCGTCCCATGCTAGGGATTTATGAGATCAAACATTATCCCATAAACCCCGATCGTTATCTTCAAGCATTTCAGTATGATTCATTCATGTTGCTTCGTGGTGATCCCAGGAAAGTTGTTCTCAGGACCAGGAGAATATGGGTCTTCGGTATGTTCTTCTAACATATTCAAGATGATGTGATTCCAAGATGCTGATACTCTGAGAAGACCCAACAGTAAGATTTCTTCAGTAATCATCCGAGATCTTCGTGACCGAGTGGGTCTAGCCGGCCCATTTGGATAGGATGGGCCCCCAGTTCGGCCATGGGCCCACTTAGCTTTGGGAATGATAATTTCCCCAACAGTTATCCCCCTAAGCTCCCAGCCTGAAACTTGAGATTAGTCATCAAAGCAGTGCCTTGAGTTTAGAAACCCAAGATCCAAGGTGCCACTCATCATAATTGCTTGGGAAAGAGGCCAGGTGACAGTTGTTAGATACGGATTCCGAGAAATCCAGATTCAAAAAATATTCTGATAATTAATTCTCCTATGTTCAAAATTCAAATAAGAGAAATGGGGGGTAACTGTTGGGAAAATTATCATTCTCAAAGCTAAGTAGGCCCATGGTCGAAACTGGGGGACCATCCTGTCTGAATGGGCCAGCTAGACCCACTTGGTCACGAAGGTCTTGGATGCTTACTGAAGAAATCTTACTGTTGGGTCGTTTCGGAGTATCAGCATCTCGGAATCACATCATCTTGAATATGCTAGAAGAACATGCCGAAGGCCCATATTCACCTGGTCCCAGGAACGACTTTCCTGGGATTACCACGAAATAACATGAATGATTCATACTGAAATGCTTGAGGATAACGACCGGGATTTATGAGATAAGGTTTGATCTCATAAATCCCTAGCATGGTGCGGAATGACTGTAGCCCACACTTCTCAGGATACAAAATGAATCATGGTGCGGAAGGTTCGATTGTATCACGATTAATCAGACAAGTGCATCAAGAATATTATTCAAAATTCAAATATTTTGATCAATATTTTGAACGTATCACGATTGATTGGACTAGCAATATTCTAATATGAAACAAAATTCAAAGAGTTCGATTGATCCGTCAATCATGTTCCAATTGATCGGACTAGTGCATTAGGATATATGATACAAAATTCATTTACTTTAATCAATTTTTTTTATCATATCAGGATTTATCGGACTATTCCATTGAGTATATTATTGTATTACGTGTATACTTAACACAATATCTAAATCATTTGACTTAAGAATTACAAAATAATTTCGCATTTCTCCTCGATGGTTTCGTGTTAATTACCACATCAAGGTACATGCATATATGGCTCCTAGGACGTTTATGATCAATCTGTTTCCCGTGATTGGTGGCTAACGACCAAACGGGCAAGCATATGCTTTCTACTTTCTAGATGCACATTATAAATTCCAAAGACACAAGGAAAATTAAGAATATTGTGTTTCTTTTCTAAGCCCTTCAGTTGACCCAAAAACAAAACAACCTAGAAGAAACGCCTCCGGCCACTAGCTTGTTCATATATATTATATGGTTGCAGTTGCATTACGTTTTTGTTGCATGTGGAAGACTCCAAGGTTACCGCCTATATATGATCATGAAGTTTCGGAAACAAAACAGACTGGACCAAGGAAGTTAACGGTCTTCGGAGGTTAAGAACAGAAATCCCTTGACTAGCTAGATAGGATCGAGGACATGTACACGTACCGCCCACCAAAGTTGCCCTGCTAGCTTGTCATGCTTTTATTGAAGTGAAGCCTAATTTTAACCTTTCTAACACGGCACTTTGTTACCACTCGTTGGGACCTCAACTAAGACTCAGAAAAGTCTAGCTAGCTAGTGTTTGGCTCATTTTGTCCACAAAAATGGGCTGCGCGCAAGCTCTTTAATTCCATGTTAACGGACAAACATTGTACCCAGGCTATGTACCCATGTTACAACTGTATGAATGACAATTTTTTACACGACATGAATCTGGTTAATCTGAAACTAGCGAGTTAGGTTTAACCTATATAGTCTTTATGATAAATTTTTTTTTTGACAAAACTCACAAACTCAATACAAAATTCGCACCAGATATTACTTGATCAATTCAAATGCCACATCAAAGTCATGATTTCTGTAATCGTCTCAAATTTAAATATACCATAGCATATGTAGGGTTATTTAAAATTCAAGGTCAGTGGTCAAGACCCACAAGCTAATGGAAATCCATTACCTATTACGTATTTGACATACGAATATATTGATGGTAAAAAATTCAATTATTTATTATATAATTTGTTGAAAGTTGCAGTTATATATATATACAATCATTTGGATCATCGTATCCCATCCACATATGCATTATTCTCTGTTTTATCTTCTTTCTGTGCTTGAATTCATAGTTTCGTGTCTCGGCCGGTGCTTATCCTTACGATCGACCAGCACAACTCTCCTTCGGTTATGTAGCTGCTGTCTTAATATGGTGGATTGTTTTTCTTCTTTTTTTTTAATATATGGATGAATAAGATCTTATTGAAAAATAAACAAAATGAACACGGCTGCTCGAGACCAAAAACGAACAAACGTACCCCAAATAACTATCTTTTAAAAACAAATGTACGAGGAACAGACAAATTCCTCATATATATATATATATATATATATATATATATATATATATATATAAGCTATCTATTAAAAACAAACGTTAGAAATAACTAAGTAAATTTATCCTAGACCTAACACCAACTAAAATATCCCTGTAGCCCTTTTTCCCTACTCAATAATAATAATAAACAATCAACTAGAATTATCTAAGTAGACATTATCAGCACTATGGGGATTGCTCTGAAAAAATCCATGCATTTCTCTCTCTTCCGATATGATTACTATTGAATTTGAGACATGATACATGTGCATTTTTTGTACATCTTTCATACAACTTTTTTCTAAATCAACCATTAGATTTGTATGACCCACATGTGAGTCCTTATAAGTCTTACAGATCCAATGGTTAATTTAGAAAAGAGATGTGTGGAAGATGTACAAAAGATATAAAAATATCATTTCTCATTGAGTTTTGATCAAGCCACCTCATTTTTTGAGAGACTTCTAGAATTACCTCATATCTTTAGAATAGTTTTTTTTTTTTTTTTTGAAGTAAATAAACTGATAAAGGAGAGGAGTATATGAGCTCATTAAACATAATTATATTCGCACATGGGAATTAAATACTATATATTCTTCCTCTCAAGGAAGGCTGCTAGCGAAGAGTTCGGTCCAGGCGGCGTTTTGGTCTCTCTAGTTCATGTAACAACGTTTTACACATTAATTGTACTTTTCAACATTCTAGTATTTCTTGCTAAGTCCATCACAAAATTTTCCACACTAAAATTCCTATAAATACCTGTCCTACATGCCCTATTATCCCATCAACCAACTAAGTACGTTCTTTCTGCAATATTGTATGTTACAGACCAAGATGGGTTTGTGCAAGACACCACTAGCCCTTATTTGCCTCTTTGGCTTAACCCTACTCCATCTCTCCCTTGCCCAAGACACCCAACAAGACTACCTCAAAGCCCACAACGACGCCCGTGCAGCGGTGGGAGTTCCGGCGCTGACATGGGATGACAAAGTAGCTGCATATGCACAAGACTATGCTAATAAACGTATTGGCGACTGCAGTCTTGTGCACTCCGGTGGGCCTTACGGTGAAAACATTGCATGGGGCAGTGCCGACCTGTCAGGCACGGCGGCGGTAAAGATGTGGGTGGACGAGAAGGCGAACTATGACTACAACTCCAACACTTGCGCTGCTGGGAAAGTGTGCGGGCACTACACTCAGGTGGTGTGGCGCAACTCTGTGCGTCTAGGATGTGCTAAAGTTCGGTGCAATAGTGGAGGTACATTCATTATCTGCAACTATGATCCCCCAGGCAACTTTAACGGGCAGCGGCCTTACTAGGAGCTACCTGTTCATCCACTAAATAAGCATATAAACGTGTTTAAAGATAAATAAGCCATGTTTTAGAAAGAAAAGAATAAAATGGATATTAGAAAGTGATCCATCTTTGGTTGGATGTAATTAAATTCTTCTTCTTTGTGAGATGCGATGTGTAAGGGAAGATCAAAAACATCTTCGAAGAAGAATAAAAACATCTTCGAAGAAGAATGAGTTTTAATGCACGTGAATGCAATAATTGTCAGTGGCTTGTATTTAATTGGTACTATATGTATATTTGATGAATGCATGAATCGATCAGTTGATCAAGTCTGAATTACGATAATGTATTTGCTTTCACCTAGAAGTACTTGTTCTCGATACTTAGGTTCCAAGCACACCCCAAGTAAGTAATTCTGGATAGCTAGGATGAATTTTGATTACTACCAACTGATGATGCATTTAAATAAGTTGATTTTATTTACGATTTTCAAATTTCATAATTTGATCCTCTATAATTTGAGCAAATGAAAAGACGACAGTACTGTTGGATGGATATTTAATTTCTACGTTATTGATTCATAATCAAGAGCTAGTACAATTGGTAGCTGTTTAACTTTACACTGGTGCATATATATTCTAGCAAGGCTAAATTATGATACTGGTTATTGTACATATTTGCCTTATATTTTTAATTAATTTTCAAGTAATCAGTTTAGTTTCCCAAAAAAAAAAAAAAAAACAAAAAAAAGAGTCAAGCCTTTTGTTATCTTTAAAAGAAACGTTTCTCTTACATTTTTCATACACCTCTTCTACATCGGCCTCATCCTACGTGGCGTTATTTTTTCAATTTTTTTTTTATTTACCAATTTTTAAAAGAAATGTAGACTGCCATAACCAAAGATGATCACCGTCACACAAACACTAAGGGCTCTATAGTTACAAAAGCTTTATCCTTCATATAGTCTAACTGATCACTAGGTATCGGAGTCCTCGCTGAAATAGCCCTAGCTATTACTCATCTAAGCCTTATTTCGTGAACATGTGTAGGGGAGGGATAGCCTATTGGAGGACTCAAGAAGAAGGTGAAACCTTCATAAAGCAGTCAACAGACCCATTAATTTAAAATCGCACTTTTAATCTACAAAACCGCAATGCCAAATGCACTAGAAGTTAATTAATTATAACTAGCAATGTAAGATTAAGAGCATGGTTATTAAGCAAGGGAGAGGATCGGATAACAATGACTTGTTTGTTAAATGATAGCGATGAGAGACTATATATATTGTTTTATAGGACATGGAACAAGGGCATGGCATGGGTACGTAATATTCTACTTTTGACTTGGAAAAAGGTGGAACTGGCCGGTAATTGAGGGTGAAACACAAAGAAAGGCAATTGAAAAGAAATGTGAGGGCGAATCAACGGAGAGATGGAGGAAAAATAATGAACTTTGATTTTTTTTTTTTTTTTTTCTAATTATAAAGACCGCCACTTCAGTATTATTGAATAATTATGAAATAAAAATATAATTAATCTCTCATCGCTATCATATATACAACAAATAAGTCATATATATGTACAACAAATAAGTCATATATAACCAAAACGGCTCAAAATTATTTAGAGCCCTTTTAAAAAAGCGGCTCTAATTCGAGCAGTTTTAAGAAAAATGGCTCTAATTAGAGTCGTTTTGTTAAAACGACTCCAACAAAAACAACTCAAAAAGCCATTTTTTTTGTAGTGATGAAAGAAATTCTTAAATGTATCATGTGAGATATTGTTTTATTAGAGCAATCTATTTCTCTAATTGAGTTATAAAAGTATTAATTTATTATTCAATGAAAAAAAACAAACAAGTCATAGTTTATAATATTACTCTTTCATAACCCGGTCAGTCAAGTACCTAATAATATTATTCTGTCTTTTTATATTCTATTAATTAATTCAAGAATTGTGTCTTCTTTATTTTAAATGTTTGAATATATGGCGTCTACTTTACATTATTTTTGTAATGTAGTAAACTTGTCAATGTTAAATTACGTACGTACGTACGTACATTAAATATTATAATTATACGTATTGCGTGTACTATACGGCTCTTGAAAAGCGATCCATTTCACTTTTCTCCTCGTTTAATGTTACCACATGCATGCCCCCATGGTTTATGATCAATCTGTTTCCCGTGATTGGTGGCACCTTAATTTACGACTTTACCCGTTTTGGTCTTCGATAACGACCCAACGACCAAGCATATGCTTTAATTCTGGATGCACCTTAAATTCCAAAGACACAAGGAAAATTAACATTGTGTTTTTCTATTCTAATTCATTGACCCAAAAGAAAACGACCAAGAAGAAACCTCTCCGCCACCAGTTCTAACAAGGAGATGTGTTTGGTGCTATTCTCTCTTATATATTTGTTTTGTAAATTTATTGTGCGAGTCCTATAAATTTAAGGGTAAATTTATATAAGTAAGTACAAAAAATATAAAATAGAATGAAACCAAACATTTTTCTCTTATGAGAAGGCTATATATGGTTGTAGTTGTATTACGTTTTTGTTGTGGAAGACTGAGAAAATTAAAGTCCATCTAGGCATGCTTATGACGGTGCCATTATTGATGGATTTTGCTCTAACGTATCATGAAACCTCATGAAAATCATCAACGACCATGATAAAATGGGTGTGAAGAATAAATTTATTTATTTGGAAGAACTTCACTTATAACTCTTAATCTTTCATTACTTTTGAAATAAGGTAACCAAACTTTAAAAAGTGTCAATTTTTGGTATCCAGTTTTCAATTTTTTTTCAATTTCGACCATTTTAGAATTTTCCTTTAAATCCTATCAAAATTTTCAAAATACCTCTCATTTTTTTAAGGAAAAAAAATACAAGGATTTAAGTGTTGGTTAGAATTTAACGAGATTTGCAAAAATACTCATGTCTGAATCTTTTTAAAAAAATTATAATTTAAAAAAAAAAAAAAAAAAAAAACACACAAGAGTATTTTAAGAATTTTTTTAGGATTTAACGGAAAATTTTAACGGAGAATGAAATTGAAAAAAAAAAAAAAATTAAAAGATGAATATCTAAAAGACACTTTTTTAAGTTTAAGTACCTTATTTCAAAAGTAATACTTTTAAAAGTTTGAGCACCATAAATAAAGTTTTCCCTATTTATTTACTTAACAAATTAAGCACTAGCTAGATGTTAATTCAATGCAATATCAAAGTGATATATCTTATCATGATCTCATATTTAGAAGTCAATGTCAATGGTCAAGACCCACAATCTAATGGAATTCCCATTACCTATGACACATAAGTGAATTACGAATATTGATGGTAGAAAATGCTTCCCATACTTGGCTGTGGGAGCTGTATGCTTCTTTGAATTGTAATTCGGTGCTTATCCTTATTAGAACACTGTAACCGGTTTTCTTAAATTTCATTCATTTTTATAAATGTAAGAACAAATTTTAAAAGTTATACCCTAAATTTAGGAAAGCGAAAGTGGTTCCCTTAACATGATTTTAATATTAAAAAACTCTCTTTCTCTAGCATTTATTTGAAACAATATTTAAATGATTTCTCTTTCATCTCTCTCTCTCCCATCATTTATTTTAAAAAATATTTAAGTAGTATAAGGAAATGATAATAGAAGTTATTGTGGAGTGCATTTTATTAGGGAAGCAAAAAAAAAAAAAAAATAGAGAAGCAAAAAGTGGTGTAGTTCCTTAAATTGAGCAAAAGTTTAAGGGAAGCTACTGCTTTTACTCTTAGGAGAACTATCTTCTAGTTATGTTGTTGCACGCTGTCTCAATATATATGGTGGATTTTTCTTAAAAATAATTAATAAAAGTAAAAGTTGCTTTGTGGGCAAAGGTGGTTAAGAGTTATATCTTGGGCTGATAATATATCATATCTTATAACTTCAATTTCTCTCTTTCTCATAAGAAAACTTAAAATTAAATCTTGACCAATTAAAAAAACTATATATACTAATGTTTTTAAGGTACCTCAACCAAATCCAAAACCAACAACCCCGAATAACTAAGACATTCAACTCCTAATATGTAGCATTAATTCTCTTTTAGGTCATATTGACGTATGCGCATGTGTGTATATATATACACTCAGGTTAGGATAATGCACTTGGCTCTTGCTCAAAAATTGGGAATATTAGTTACTTTAATAAGATTCCTACAACATAAAGGCTTAGTTTAGAGTGCAACTTTGTAAAGTACCGAAATCCTCTAGTACGTATGTGAAAATAAATCTTTACACAAACAAACTTCATGCATTTAGCCAATAATTCTAAGCCCTGAACCCACATGGGACATAGCGTAGAGTTTTGTCCAAAGGGCGTTTTGGTCTCTCTAGTCCCTGCAACGTTTTACACATTCTACTTTTCAACATTCTAGAAGTATTTCTTGCTAAGTCCCTCACAAAATTTTGCACACTAAATTCCTATAAATACGTATCCTACATGCCTCATTTTCCCAATCAAACTCACTTGTTCTTATATTAATTGTAGGTTTCAGACCAAGATGGGTTTGTGCAAGACACCACTAGCTCTTCTTATTTGTCTCTTTGGCTTAACCCTACTCCATTTATCCGATGCCCAAGACACCGAACAAGACTACCTCAGTGCCCACAATGCCGCCCGTGCAGCGGTGGGAGTTCCGGCGCTGATATGGGATGAACAAGTAGCTGCATATGCACAAAACTATGCTAATACACATATTGGCGATTGCAATCTTGTGCACTCTCAAGGTGGGTCTTACGGTGAAAACCTTGCATGGAGTAGCGGCGACCTGTCAGGCACGGCGGCGGTGAACATGTGGGTAGACGAGAAGGCGAGCTATGACTACAACTCTAACTCTTGCGCTGCTGGGGCCATGTGCGGGCACTACACTCAGGTGGTGTGGCGCAATTCTGTTCGTTTGGGATGTGCTAAAGTTCGGTGCAACAATGGAGGTACGTTCATCGGCTGCAACTATGATCCCCCAGGCAACTATATTGGGCAGAAGCCTTACTGATGCAGAATATGACGGGGTGCGTGGAACAAGCAGTGCTATTTCATTTTATGTCTACATCCCTTTTAGTATGTTCAAGTTATGTTTCAACGATCGATAATTGCCAGTCTTGCGTTGAGGAATCCGGTAATTCTTCCGCAGAAGGATGGAAAACTCTACGTAATGATCAGCCAGTTGTCTACTTGTAGTCGTTAGAATTACTATTTATCTTTCTATGTTGTTTTCCTTACCAACGTACGTACGTTAATCTTGAAGAAATGTGTAGACATTTATAAAAAGCCATGTACACCCGGCCCTTTTATTAAGAAATGAAATATTTAATATATATTTTGAGATGGAATTTCTCTTTTTAAGGTGTCACTCTTCTTCTTTTTGGGTAGTCATGGACTCATGATCGAAGGTTTACCAAACTTTATAATTGGCCAGTGTCATACCGGTTCAACCGTAAACGTGTTTAAGATAAATAATATATCCATCTTTTAGAAAGAAAAGAATAAAATGGTATTACCAAGTTAAGGGTCTCACATGGCTTAACCATGTATA
Source organism: Alnus glutinosa (assembly GCF_958979055.1). Lineage (NCBI taxonomy): Eukaryota > Viridiplantae > Streptophyta > Magnoliopsida > Fagales > Betulaceae > Alnus > Alnus glutinosa. Next base: position 22,536,360 of record NC_084896.1, read on the forward strand.
TATATAATATATAAGCTAGCTCTTGAATACTCTCTCCTTCTAAGCTAGTTTTCAAATGTGAGTTATACTCAGAATTTGCATCATTTGATATCAGAGACAGGCTCCACCTCGTGAAGAAGAGGGCAACCAATGCGATATAGTAGGCTGTTATGAACGTCAGATTCGGAAGCGTGATGGTAATTAAGCTACACTTAATTAACCATGTGTATTTAAACTCTTGGGCACTATCCCCTTACATCTGGTTTCGGATAACTTTTTCATACATTAAATCACGCTAGCTAGCTATGATGAATTATTTGATTAATGTTAGAGTATATTTGGATTACCCTAAAATTATGGATTTAATGAGAAGACTAATGTTTCCTGCACAACCATTAATGTACACACTTTGTACAACAAAGCTGATGTGAAAATGATTTTCACAATAATTGTACATACTTTTTTGTTTTCACTTTCAAGAAGAAAAAAAAAAATTGAAAAATCATTTCCACGTCAGTTTTGTTGTACAAAGTGTGTAGATTAATTATTGTGCATGAAACATTACTCTAATGAAAAGAATATTGTATTGCTTTTGATAAAGATCAGATTAACTTGATTATGATTATATTTCATATGCAAGCTCTATAAATAGAACATTTTGTATTGTAAACTCATTAAAGGAATAAGAGCAACAATGTAGCACTTTCGGATTTATCCTGTGTACGTAGGTCATGGATCGAACCACATAAAATCTTTGTTCTTATTTTCTTTATTCCGTTTTTCATTTTATATTTCTATAGCATTATCTTTTCTTTCACTACTAATTGATAAATTTAAATAATTTGATTTATTTACGATTTTCAAATTTCATGATTTGATACCTATAATTTGAGCAAATGAAATGACACTGTTGGATGGATATTTTCTATACGTGTTTGCTTCATGATCATCAGTACAATTGGTAACCATCTGGCTTTAGACTAGTGCATATAGCAAGGCTAAACTTGGTAACCATTTTGAGTTGTATGTTACTACTTTTAATTTTTTGAAAGAAAGTAAAAAAGTTAGGTTAGAAGAAATTCCTTCTATCCAATTGATTAAATTAACCAAAATCTATCTTAAAAACATGTAGATCAAGTATATGATTCTCTCATATGCATTTTTAATAAAAAAAAAATGGAAAATGTGTCTTTCATATTCTAAAGATAAATGCCAATTTAATAAAATGAGTTAAAGAAATTTCTTCTACCTCATTTTAAAAATAAAAATAAAAAATAAAAAATAAAAAATCCGAAAAGTAAAGTAATATTGGCATCCTTTAGTTGATACTATCTAGAGTTCCAAAATTAGAGAACGGTAGGTACCGTGTGCATTTCTTTTTGGGCCAACCTAAGCATTATATTAAGAGGTGTTTACATGACCATCAAATTTACATTACATTTGTTTACATTTTCTCTAACCATTTTTTTTTTTTTTATAGAACTTCATTTATAACCCCTTGATCTTTTATCACTTTTGTAAAAAGATACTTAAGATTTAAAAAATGTCAATTTAAAATATCCATCTTTCAATTTTTTTTTTTCAATTTCAACCCTCTATTAGAATTTTCTTTTAAATCCTATCAAAATTTCTAAAATATCCCTTCTTTTTTTAAGAAAAAAAAAATTGCTAGGATTTAGGTGTTTGTCAGAATTTAACAGAATATGCCCAAATCTTTGAAATTTTTTATAAATTCTTGTAAAAAATAAACATAATGGTATTTTGGAAATTTTGATAGGATTTAACGAAAAATTCTAACGGATGGTTGAAATTGAAAAAAATTAAAAGATGAATACCCTAAATTAAATTTCGATACTTTTTTCAAAAGTGATAAAAGATCAAAAGTTATAAGTAAAGTTTACTATTATCCCCTAATGTCATGGGCAAGCCCAACATATATATATATATATATATATATATATATATATATATATATATATATATATATATATATATATATATATATGTACATCCTGGATCGTTGACATTGGCTATTACGTTTTTAACTCTTAACGTACCTACCAATGATTTGATTGAGTTTGAGATTAATTCATTCACAAAAGGGGTAAAATATGTAGTAGTTTAAGAGAGTTATGATCTTGTTGGGAAATAATCCCGATCTCGCCCAATGGGCCAGATTCACGGCCCATCAGAATCATACTCGGCTAATTAGCCGAGTCTGCGTATTTAAGGCGGTAATTTGCCGACTTCCACGATATGGCTAAGGACGGTAAATTACCGACCTTGTACCAGCCAGGGAGGAAACCCCACTACCTACACGACCGCTACTACTTAGGAAGATGTCCCCACGATCTAAGAGCAGTTGAAGACCGACTGGACCACGATCGCGTCGGCGGTTGAGAACAGATTCCAGTAGTGGTCGTGAAGCATTATTCTCCACGATCTCCAAACGGTTAAAAAACCAACCTGGCCACGATTGTTAAGCGTGTGCCCTGATCCCACTCCAAACCTGACACGTGGTCCAACGAAAGAACCAGATCGCTTGCAACACGACATGTATAAATACCTCACTACTGGGCAGGTAATTTAGATTTGCTCATTCTGATTATAAGAGTGATATACACTTAAGATAAAAACTGACAAAGGCATCGGAGTGGGATTGTCGGATTCCCCCCGACCTAGTTTGTTTTACTTGCAGGATAGCGAAGATAGGCTCGACTGGTTCATCAACTACCATATCAGAAACTGTTCTAACAGATCTTTAATTTGACATCTCAAGAAACAACTTTTGATCACTTTATCCATGTGGTAAGGTGGTTCCCTAGCTAGCTATCTAATTTTAGAATTTTTTTTCTAAAAATAAAATAAAATAAAAGTAAAAGTTGTCACGTGAGAAAAGGTGGTCATGAGTTATGTCTTAGGGTACGTGAAAATGTATCATATCTCAGTTTAAGATCATGAAAGATTATTTATTACTTCCGAATTACTTACCAAAAACATATAGGCTCTGTTTGTTAATTAATGTTCTATAAATGGTGTTTTTTAAAAATAGGAAAAAAAAAAAGAAAAAAAGAAATTAAGTGTTATGATATAATTATATAAAATGTAAGAATAATTTTGAGTGTTCTAAGTTGTTTTTTATTTTATTTTTTATTTTTTGAGAGGAAAAAACAAGAGGAAGAAGAAAAAAATGTTATCAAACAAAGCATAGCTATGTTAGTTAAAATTCTTGTTTTTGTGTTTTCTCTTCTTAAAACAAAAATGTTCACAAACAATTAAAAATTAGGAAAAAGTACACATATCCCCCTCAAACTACTACTCAATTGCCAATGTCCCCCTTAAACTACCAATTGTATTAATGGGCTTGTTTGGCAAAGAACAGAACAGAACAGAGTAGTGGGTTGTTAGTTTTGGAATTAGTAAAAAGTGATGATGTGATATAAAGTAAAAAGAATTTGTATAGAAAAGTGAAAAAAAAAAATTGTATTGTAGTGAATTTTTTTATTTAAATAATAAAAAAAAAATTATTGATGTGATATAAAAAGTAAAAAAAATGAGAATATTTTGATGTGAATTGTTATTGAAAAATGTGAAAAAATGAAAAAAAAATAATGAGAATAGTGTTCTCAACTACCGTGTAATGTTATGTTGTTTGTCAAACATACCCAATGTCCTCCCTAAGACCAACAAAAAAACAAAAATGACCATAAGTTTTTTTTCAATAAGACAAAAATGTCTTTATAAATTCGAAAAAAAATAAAAAATAAAAAAAAACTAAAAAAATAAATTTTTAAAAAACAAATTAAAGAAAAAAGATTTTTTTTTTTAAAAAAAAAAAAAACCGAAAAAGGAACGAAAAATAAGAAGAAAAAAAAAACTGAAAATTATATATATATAAAAAAAAAAAAAAAAAAACCTGTTTTTATTCTTTTATTTAATTTTTAATTTTTGTTTTTTGTTTTTTGTTTTTTGTTTTTTTTTGTACAACTTTTTTTTATTTTTTATTTTTTTTAATAATTTTTTTAGTTTTTTTTTTTTAAAAAAAAAAATTAATAATTTTATGAAGGGTATTTTTGTCATTAGTGGGAAAATTGACATTTTTTGGTAGTTTAGGAGGGGAGATTGACACAATTGGTAGTTTGGGGGGGACTTTGACAATGAGATGATAGTTTAATGAGGTTATATATACTTTTCCCTAAAAATTAAAACACTTTGAAAATTACAAAAAGACTCTTCAAAACACATTAATGCATGTTAAAATAAATATATAAAATGGAGAATATATGTGAAAGAAAGAAAGAGCGGAAGAGAGAAAGCGAAAATATATTAAGGACTACATTGTATTAAGTAGTATATTATTTATATTACAAGAGACCTCTATTTATAGAGAGGCTATAAGTGATGGGCAAATAACCCTAGACTAATTAAGGTAGTAAATAAATCTTAATAGAGAATAACTAGACTAATTAAGGTAAGAAATAAGCCCTAATACGAAAGACAATAATATATTCTAACAATGCACACATAACCATTGCTTTAGAAACACTTTGTAGACAAGTCGGAAATGGGCTACTCGTTTATCAAAATAGGAAAAAGGAAAAAGGGAAGAAAAAAAACAATAATGTTCCGAAATCTACCCGGAAATGGCGCCCCATTTGAAGGCATAGGGTGGGAATATACCTTTTCTCTCATGCGAAGGCATAAAATTAGGGTCATATTTGGCTGCCTGAAAATCTGTTCGAGGTTTCATAACCTTTAACAGATTGTCATAACCTTTTTCTCAAATAAAGAAGGAATAAAGTTTCCCTTCAAATTGTGTCAAAAAATATTAAAGCATTTTTCTGACATATTGAACGCGGGATCAATTTAAGAGTTTGTTTGTTTGTGTAGGCAGAGATAATTCCAATGCTTAAATCGGAATTAATAGTAGCGTTTGAGGAATGGAAACAACAACTCAGTAGACTAGAGGTTTTTGGAGGGCCAAAAGTTCCTCTTAATTGATTGGAGTTTGCCTTTTATAGTACTATCACATAATTGTTAGGGTGAGGATTCTCTACAATTTGTACACTCTCAAATTATGTGAATTTATGCATTTTTTGCATCGAATGGCATGACAAATACTACCTATTAAAAATGTGACATGTAATTACTAATGAAATTGAGTATATTTTCATTATATTCTTGTGCTTTATGTCGTAGAAAAGCTTTGAAAAAAAAATTATCGTTTGATTTAGTGAAGAAGAAGCGACGTCTCTTCAAAAATGAAGAAAAAATCTTTTGAAATGAAATTTTTGTTTGGCTGCCTCATGATCATGTCATATGTTTAATAGATAGCATTTTTCACACGTTCGATGTAAAAAATGAAATGAATTCACATAATTTGACAATGGATCTAGATCCCTGAAATCGAGGAGATCTCGAGAGTGGATCCCGAAGTATCTTGATATTTGTTGTTGAATCTTATCCCTGCTTCACAAATTGAATCTTATCCCTGCTTCACAAATTAGCCGAATTGATGTCGTAGATTTTGGGGGATTGGACTTCCTGTCGACGCAATGCCCAAGAAAGAATTTTTTTTTTTTTTTTTTTCAACCATGGTACGTTTGATACTTGGAATTACTATTCTATTAGCAAAAGAAATAATTATTGTCGATCCAATTGGGAGCTGGAAGGTAAAGCACTTCAAGAGGAGAGCCTTCGCAATTAAAAGGGTTGGATCCAATTGGGTTTCAGGGTTGTTGATAGTGGTGGTGGTGATGTTGTTGGTAATGAAGCTAGGGGATGAGGAAATATACCAGCGGTGAGGGTTCATGATGCTGGTGGTGGTGATCCCAGCCTTTCTTTTTGATTTGTAAGTTTTTTTTATTGTTTTTTAATTTGTTATTATGATTTTATATTTTTTAGTGTTTTTAGTTTTTTAATTTTTAATGAGCATATGGCCACGTCTCGGCCCAGCCTTTGGACGTGTACTTCTGTCAATTTCATAGATGAATGAACCATCTCCGTTTTTAGTCACGATTGAAGTAAAATCTACGATATGAATTGAAACCAAAATAAGCGTTTGTAAAGTTGTTAAACCACCGGGGGTAATGACTCTAATGAGCGTTTAAAAGAGTCTGAATGAGATAGTAACTTGTTTGTAGTGGTCGGCTATCTGGGTGAGATCATGTCTGAGACATATATATTGTTAATCTGAATAAGATTGATGGGTTTTTCGAATAAAGTTTTTAGGTATGAAGAGCAGAACGTACTTGCATGATTCAAAGGGCTTGTACTGATCTTCTTTCTCAGCATTAATTCGGTTCAACAAATCTACTATTTGCTAGACCCTAAATTAGATTTCAGATTATAAAGTAGTTTTTACTAATTTTATAGAGGTCTTCTGCATTATATTAATATGCTTTTAGCTTAGGTTTGGTTTATGTTAAATTCACTGGCCGGGTTGGACTGGAGTACAGATCAGGTTTTGATCTATATTGGTTAATTTGAACCTTCTACACTCGTTTTTATATGATATATTCATGTGTTTATCCAGCATGTTGTATTTTGTATTACTGTAATTTATGCACAGTGAAAATTAAAATTTGGCCTTCTTCTGAGATTTTAACGTTCCAGTGGAATGCATGTAATTGTTAATTTCATAATCCCCTTTAGCGATGAATACAAATCCCATGATTTATGAGATTGATATTAACGCGAGATACGATCTCGATCTTCAGCTACAATGAATGTAGAGTTCTACAAGAAATAATCTATCAAAAACCTATAAAAGGGACACAATGCATCAGGTAATTAAAGATGACTTTATTCCTCTAAAAAAATCCTAGCCCATTACTTTATTTTCACTCCAAACATAAACGCTAATATAAGCTTCGGAGTGTCCCTAATCCTTAACCGGCGGGCCGTACCGAAAACTACATCAACAAAAGCCAATTATGATTGGCCTTCTTCTTTGGTAAATGGTCGAATTGTGACAAAAAGAATAATGTTGGTTTATCTAGCCTTATTTTTAAGTAGTCCTGTGCTTTCATATATATATATTCACTATTCTGAAATCAGTCTTTCCTTCTAGAACTTATTTCGTGGTCATGTTTATTGATCTCTCATCCTATATCTATTCAACAAGTTGGTGATTGTATTAGGTGGAAGATTTATTTAATGAAAGATTAATCAATGACATATCAAGTGAATTTTTTTAATTACGTACTGATCAGGGAAGATAGATGTTTTTTTTCTTTCAAATATTCATAAATCTCATGAGTTTCTTTAGTCTAGTCATGGGCTTCATATTTGTTATGCCAAGTGTTTATATCTAGGTTGACTTTTATTTTTAAAGATAAACTTTAATTTATTTAACTTCTCGAGCTTTTATCATTAATTGTTGTAATCTCCTTTCAAAGTTCAAAGACTTTCAATTTAGTGTACATCGACTGCTTAACCAAAATCAAAAGACAATAAGTAAACGTCACCCCTTTCATGTCAGTTTTTCGACAATAGACATTTACAACACGACATCATTGGCCTATCTTTTGTAGTGATGATCATAGTTTGTCCTCCCAACTCCAAAAGAATATATATCCAATCTTTTGGAAATGAGATTCTTTTGGAAATAACATGAAATCAAAGAGATTGTTTGGATGGAGATGCATGTGCGTGTTATATGTAAGTCAACTTCACATAATTTATCCCAATTTATATCAAAGTCCGCCAAAGTGGGCCGGGGCACAGATTGCGTTATATATCCATGATTTGTCCAAAACGCGGATGACTAAATCATAAGTCATATGAAATTACCGTGCGATGATAGATCGACATAGATGTTTCACCTAACGATAATCATATTACATGGGAAATAGTATTCTTCCTCTCAAGGTAATTAGCGTAGAGTTTGGTTCAAGAGGCTGGCGTTTTGGTCGGATCAGAATCCTTTCAAATTATTTGTTTAAATTTAAGAGAATTTGAGTAGGTGATTGGGAGACACCATTTATGGGGGAAAATAGTATTCTTCCTCTCGAGGCAACTAGCGTAGAGTTTGGTCAAAGAGGCCTTCGAACAGGTGATTGTGAGACACTATTTATGGGACCCACCTGACCTGATAAGTAGTTGGACAACCTAATTTTTATTTTGTCAGATGGGTTTCATAAGTGATCTCTCACAATCACTTATCCAAATTCCCTCAAATTAAGACAAATAATTCGAGAGCATCTTAATCCGTTTTGGTCTCTCTAGTTTTACACATTCTAGTAGTATTTCATGCTAAGTCAACCAAAATTTTCAAGAATTCCTATAAATAACTATCCTACACGCCTCATTTTCCTATCAATCAACTTAATTAGTTGTTCTTGCATTGAAGGTTACAATCTCACAGACCAAGATGGGTTTTTGCAAGACACCACTAGCTCTTATTTGTCTCTTTGGCTTAACCCTACTCCATCTCTCCCTTGCCCAAGACACCCAACAAGACTACCTCAAAGCCCACAACGACGCCCGTGCAGCGGTGGGAGTTCCGGCGCTGACATGGGATGACCAAGTAGCTGCATAAGCACAAAACTATGCTAATTCACATATTGGAGATTGCAATCTTGTGCACTCCCAGGGTGGGTCTTACGGTGAAAACCTTGCAGGGAGCACTGGTGACCTTTCAGGCACGGCGGCGGTGCAGCTGTGGGTGGATGAGAAGTCGAGCTATGACTACAACTCCAACTCTTGCGCTGCTGGGAAAGAGTGCGGGCACTACACTCAGGTTATTAAATTAGCACTCATTACAAAAGTTTAAGTTAAGAGAAATTGATGAATTTAATTATTTAATTTATGTTCTAACACTCCACTTCACGTATGATTCCAAACTCCTCTGTAAACAAGGCTCTAACTAAGGAACTTTGTCTTAATACTATGTTAAATCACTAATTTTTTCAAAAGTTAAAACGGATAAGAAGTGATGAATTTAATTGTTTAATTTATATTCTAAGACAGGTGGTATGGCGCAACTCTATTCGTCTAGGATGTGCTAAAGTTCGGTGTGACAGTGGAGGAACATTCATTGGCTGCAACTATGATCCCCCGGGAAACATTGTGGGGGAGCAGCCTTACTAGGAGCTACCCGTTCAACCCCTTAATAAACATCTATTTCGTAAACGTGTTTAAGATAAATAAGTAATCCATCTTTGATTACGTTGGATGTAACTAAATTCATCTTCTTTGTGAGATGCGATATTTAAGGGCACAATAGAAACATGATCTTCAAAGAATTAAGAATGAATTTTAATGCATATACAAATGTAATTGTTATTGGCCTATATATGTTTGATGAATGAATGAATCAGTTGAATCGAAGTATAAATTAAGATTTTGAATGCATTTGCTTTCACCTAAAAGTGCTTTTTCTCGATAGTTAGAGTATGTAATAAACATCTAACACGCTTAGAATAATCATTCCATTGCCCATGAGAGAGTGATTGTTACAAGACTATTTCATTCACATTCTTCCGATCATTTTGAATAAAAGTTACTCATTTTTATAATGGAATAATCATTCCACGTACCAAATGTAGTCTAAGCAATTTTGGATGGCTAGAATGAATTTTGATTATTACCAAGTACTGATGCATTTAATAAGTTGGTTTATTTACAAATTTCAAATTTCATAATTTGATTCCCTATAATATGCATTATATATAACACTCAAATGGGTTCTTTTAACGTGTTCAATGCTAGAAGTTAAACAGGTAAACGGGTAACAAAGCATGGATTAATTTGATGTTGAGATCTTCAAGAAGGAATGTATGCTCGCCAGTGAAAAGATTTCAATGAATTTTCCACTTTTAATCTTGACAAATATCCAAGCCCTCAGTGCTGTCTCTTTTATCATTTGAATTTTTATTTTTCTTTTCTTTTGAAGCCGTTTGAATTTTTACTTAATAAACTTGTAACTATCACATAATCACGCCGGCTGGCACTAACCGCAAGCAATTTAGACTGACCCGGCCCGTTACTCCGGTGGAATTTCCGAGCGTAGCCCTCTTGTGCAACTAAAGATGCTTTCTAAACGTAGTTCATGCCCCTGCCTGGGCTTTACTGTTTTTGTGCTTTATGTGGCCCAACCCTTGGCTTTGTCTAAGGTAAAGAGGACCGAGAAATTTTTTGATTTGTTTGGAGTAAAAAATACACCCATTTCTTAACTAGTGTTTCGACTTTGGCGTTGGTTTTTTTGATTTGGATTTATTGTTGAGGAACCCACCCTCCTGATCTTTGTGTAACCCTACTCCTTCGTGGCGTCATTAGGAAAAAAAAAAAAAAAATTGGATTTTGATCATATTGAACTTCACTTAACTCCCTTAAAGGACCATCACTTTTGCAATCTTCTCCTTCCAAGTTCAAAAACTCTCAATTTATTGTATCAAAACTATCAATTTTTTGCAATTTTACCCATCCTGTTAGAGTTGGGATTAAATCAAATGATCAAATGGTGAAATGACTCTTATGCTCCTGTAAACTTTATAAAACTATAAAATTACACCCTTAAATTACAATTATTATTTTTTAAAAAAAGTTTGATATACTAAATTGAAAGTTTTTAAACTTAATGGAAGATATTATAAAAGTGATGAAAGTTCAGGGATTAAGTAAAGCTTCCCCTATATTATTTTTTAATTTTTTTTAAAAAAGGTTATCTTGGTATAGAGGTACTTGTTCATGAAGAAGCAACCAACTTGAAGTAAAACAATTAATCTACTGAAATTTAGTCTTTAAATTATTAGAAAAGTATATAAAATGAATTAAATATGTGCTTGAGGCTAAGATGCAATTAATTCAGCTACAAGTACACCTACTTGAAGTGGAAGTACGAGTATTGTTCTTCTTTGAGGTTTCGTCCACTTTTCTAGCCTTCACCTCATTCAAAACATTTCTAGCCCACTAACCAAAGTACGTCTCGTTGTATCCAATTTTGCCGCTCTTGAAAACTTAACAGACATGCATGCAGCGACGATCATCATCTGCGTGAGGGCAATTATCCCCGTTTGGATCTCGCCATGCTCCTTGATGCCTCATCCCCGACCAGCTAGCTAGCTATCCAGTGATATGAAAGATATTGAAATATTTCTTGTATTGCTTGATAATAACAAGTGAATGCCTCAAGGCATTATATACACAAAATGTTGAAGTAAAAACAGAAGGTAAAAATGTACACAAGGAATGAGTATAAATGCAATTCTTTATAAGGCTGACTTTGGAGGGAACCGTGGCTTGATATGTGGAGATCTTTGGTCTACTTTCCTTGCTACTGATGTGCATAATCTGGTGACGGGTGGCTTGCCTTGTGGATGATTTGGTTTCCTATTATGGACTGCTGCATTGGCTGTGAGTCCATAATGAGAGGCATGATATGCGATATCTTGTCTAAATGTGGAGTCAGGAGCTGTATTAGGAAAGGTTGTAGCTGCATTAGGAATGTGATCAATGTGATCAATGGCTGTGTCATCATTGCCGTGAGCTGGAAGGGAGGATTCTCTAACAGCCCCCCTCAAGCTAATGGGGGAGGAGACCACCATGAGCTTGGAACGAAGAAGTAAAAACCTGGCAGAGGATAATCCTTTGGTAAAGGCATCAGCAAGTTGATCATGAGTGGAAATGAATTTAAGCATAATGTCACGATTGATAACCTTTTCCCGCACAAAGTGATAGTCAATTTCTATGTGTTTGGTGCGAGCATGGTAGACAGGATTGGAAGCTAATGCCAAGGCACTGACATTGTCACACCAAATGATGGGAGCTTGAGAGAGAGCAAACTGAATGTCACAGAAGAGCATTCTTAACCAGTAGACTTCAGTAGTGGTGATGGCAAGGGATCTGTACTCAGCTTCAGTGCTACTTCGAGAGACAATGGGTTGCTTTTTAGCACACCATGAGATCAGATTAGGCCCAAGAAAGATAGCAAATCCAGTTGTGGAACGTCTATCATCAATGCTGCCAGCCCAATCACTATCACAGTAGGCAGTGAGATGGAGAGAACCTTTGGAGTACAGGAGTCCGTGATTAGCAGAGGCTTTGAGGTATCTTAAGACTCTCTTCACAGCAGACCAATGAGTAGTGGATGGTGCATGCATGTGTTGGCAGAGCTGGTTGACTGAGAATGAAATTTCAGGACGTGTTAAGGTGCAATATTGAAGAGCACCAACAACCTGCCTATATTCTGTAGGGTCCGGCAGTGGATCACCATCATATTTGGAGAGTTTCAAGCCAGATGGGGAGGGTGACTTGGCTGGTTTAGCATCCTGCATATTGGTGCGATGAAGTAAATCAGAGATATATTTGGCTTGACATAGGTGCAGCCCTTGATCAGTGTGAGAGACTTGAATGCCCAAAAAGAAATGAAGAAGCCCGAGGTCTTTCAATGGAAATTCTTGCTGTAATTGAGCAATGATTGATTGGATTAACTTGGCATCAGTCCCTGTGATGATGATATCGTCTACATAAACCAACATGAAGATATGAGTAGATTTCAGATGTAAAGTAAATAAGGAGGAATCCAAGAGAGAAGCAGTGAAGCCAATATCCAGTAGGAAGGATGAAAGGCGATTGAACCAGGCTCTAGGAGCCTGTTTGAGGCCATAGAGGGCCTTTTGGAGCTTGCAAACAAAATCTGGATGAGCAGGGTCAGTGAACCCTCTCGGTTGCTCCATGAAAACATCTTCGAGTAGGTGACCATGAAGAAAGGCGTTGGAAATGTCCAATTGCCTTATAGTCCAATCAAACTGAACAGCTAAGGAGAGGATGACACGAATTGTAGCTGGTTTGATGACTGGACTGAATGTTTCAGTGTAGTCGATGCCATCTTTTTGTTCAAACCCCTTAGCAACCAACCTGGCCTTAAACCTCTCAATTGATCCATCGGCTTTCCGTTTAATTTTATAGACCCACTTATTGCTGATGATGTTTTGATGAGGAGGACGAGGACAAAGTGTCCAAGTGGCATTATTCATGAGTGCTTGGAATTCTTCTGTCATGGCTTGAACCCACCTAGGATCAGAGGCTGCCTTTCGATAGCAAGATGGTTCAGACTCAGTGCTGGTAATGTGGAACATTTGAGGAGGATATTTGGTGGTTTTATAGGCTTGAAAATCTGGGAACTGTTTAGGTCGAGTAGAACCAGTTTTGGATCGAGTAGTCATAGGGTGCTGAGATGAAGGTGTAGAAGTAGTGGTTCCTGGTGGTCTTTCAGAGGTAGAACTTGAAGGCATGGAAGGTAAGGTAGTAGGTTGTATATTGGACACTTCAATTGAAGGTTGATGGGATGAGAGAGGGGGTTCAACATTAGAAGATGATGCAGGTTCAGCACTGGAAGTGGATGCAGGTTCAAGATGCAGTACGGGAGAGTTACTGCTGGGAACAGAAACTGAGTTGCCAGAATTAGGATTAGACATGAAAGGTGATGGAGAAGGAAGTAAACTTACTGGGAGAGTAAAGGGCAAGTCACCAATTGCACTAATCTTGGAGGGCAAGTGAGATGAGGCTTAATCCTTGGCTGGAAAGTTCTGCTCATCAAAAACCACATGTCGTGACAAGTAAACTTTGTTAGTAATAGGGTCTAAGCACTTGTATCCAGCATAGCTATAACCGAGGAAGATGCAAGGTTTGGAACGATATTGGAGTTTGTGTAGGCCAAAGGGACGTAAGAGTGGAAAACATTTGCAACCAAAGACCTTGAGGGATTGATAATCAGGTTCTTTGTGATAAAGCTTGAGATAAGGGGAAAGATTGTCCAAAATTGGTGTAGGTAGCCTGTTTATGAGGTGAGTGGCTGTGAGGAATGCATCAACCCAATAAATATTAGAAAGGTGAGAATGAGCTAGGAGAGTCAAACCTGTTTCCAGAATGTGCCTGAGTTTCCTTTCGGCTAGGCCATTCTGTTGAGAAGTATAGGGACATGATTTTCTGTGGACAATCCCATTTTTGGTGAGGAAAGATTGAAAATGCAATGATGTGTATTCACCCCCTCCATCTGATTGAAGTTGTTTGATGGAGGAGGAGAATTGCTTCTCAACAAGAATTTTAAATTTGATAAAGCATTCATAAACAGTAGATTTTGTGTGAAGAGGGTAGAGCCAAGTGTATCTTGAGTGATCATCTACAAAGATAACATAGTATTTAAATCCACTGTTAGATGTGATAGGTGAAGTCCATATATCTGTGTGAATTAAATGTAATGGGAGAGAAGTTTGACGATTTGAGGAGGAGAATGACAGTTTCTTACTTTTTCCCATTTGACAGGAATCACACAAGCCAATTTTATTTGAATTGAAAGATGAGACAGGAAGCTTGAAAGCTTTAACAATGCGAGAAACAACATCATTTGCTGGGTGACCTAGTCTAAAATGCCAAATCAAGGCTGAGGTCTTTATTCCTAACAAAGCTACAAATGCACGACTGGATTTGTGTGAGTTCCCTTTAAATCGCAAAGGATAGAGCCCATTTTCACACTTGCCTGCCAAGAGGATTGCCTTGGTGAGATTGTCCTTCACAAAAAAATGAGATGATGTGAGTTTAAAATAACAATGATTATCTAAACAAAATTTTTGAATAGATAAGAGGTTAGCAGAGGCATCTGGACAGTGAAGAACATTTTTAAGATGAAGTTCAGAAGATGAGTTTGGAATAGGGATAAGAGTTGAACCAGCATTGTCAATCTTGAGGCCAGCTCCATTGCCTACAGCAACCATTTCATTTCCTTCAAAAGGCTGCTGATCTGAGAGATTTTCCAGATTGTTGGTGATGTGTGCATTTGCACCACTATCAGCAAGCCACTCTTGTTCTTCATCATAAAGGGCATTTGCTTGAGCTGCCATGGCTGCCAATTGAGGTGGAGGATGTCTGCCTTGATATGAGTAGTTCATCCTATGGAAGCAATCTAAAGCTTGGTGGCTTGATTTTCCACAAATCTGGCAAGGAGCACGATTTGAGTTGGATGAATTGTTGGGAGAAGAGTGCTGACTTGTCTTGTTGTTGGGAATCCTGAATTGCTGTATTTGGGAGCACCAGAGGAGTGATTTCCTTGCTGTGATCTGAATGCAGGAAAGCCATTTGGCTTGGCAGATTGGTTGTGATGTGACTGCTGTTTGCTATTGGACTGGTATGGTCCTTTTTTGAAATTGCGAGGACCTGTCTTGTGAGCAAATAAAGCAAATGTGGAGGCATCAGGAACAACAACTTGATGATTGTTGAGTAGCATTTCGTGATTCAGCAACATATCCTGAAAATCATCAAAACTTAGGACTTTGTCCCTAGTTGCAAAGGCAAGGTTAGTCACAACGTGAATAAAATTTGGATTGAGACCATTGGTGATGGAAGATATAAAATCTTCATCATCCAGTGGTTTGCCAATGACTGCAAGTTGGTCAGCCATGTTTTTGGCAAATTGCAGATAATCTGAACATGATTTGGAACCTTGACGCAGGTTCTGTAACTGCTGCTTGATGTTGGAAACATGAGTGCGAGACTGACTGGCAAATCTGTTGGCCAATGCAGTCCATACCTGCCTAGAGGTATTTAGTCCATAAACAGTTGATAGGACTTTTTCTGAGAGAGATGCATTGATCCAGCTTAATAAGTGCTGGTCTTTCTTGATCCAGATAGAGTATTCTGGATTAGGAGTATCTTGACCTTGTGCATTGGTCAGATACTTTGGGGGACAAGGTTCAGTCCCATCGATGATGCCTAGCAGTTCATTGCTGCGTAAGACAGGCAGAAAAATGGACAGCCATTTTAGGAAGCTGTTGGGGCCTTCTAATTTCACTCCAGACATTTGAGTGTAGTTGGGCAGGACAAGTGATATGGTTGGTGAAGGTGAGGATGAAGCAGGAATATCGGAGGAAGCCATAAGAAATTGAAAGAGGAAGCAGGAAAGAGAGAATTTTGAGATGTGGCGTTTGCCTAATGCTCTGATACCATGAAAGATATTGAAATATTTCTTGTATTGCTTGATAATAACAAGTGAATGCCTCAAGGCATTATATACACAAAATGTTGAAGTAAAAACAGAAGGTAAAAATGTACACAAGGAATGAGTATAAATGCAATTCTTTATAAGGCTGACTTTGGAGGGAACCGTGGCTTGATATGTGGAGATCTTTGGTCTACTTTCCTTGCTACTGATGTGCATAATCTGGTGACGGGTGGCTTGCCTTGTGGATGATTTGGTTTCCTATTATGGACTGCTGCATTGGCTGTGAGTCCATAATGAGAGGCATGATATGCGATATCTTGTCTAAATGTGGAGTCAGGAGTTGTATTAGGAAAGGTTGTAGCTGCATTAGGAATGTGATCAATGTGATCAATGGCTGTGTCATCATTGCCGTGAGCTGGAAGGGAGGATTCTCTAACATGATAGACATACTGGCCAACGCCGGCAAGCTTTAGCCAGCCTTTGGGGAAGAACTCCATGACACTGCTGTTTCTGTCCATTAAGAACATGTTGGTTAATTGGGCACCGTGTGGGAATACGAGAATGTCTGTCGAGCTCATCACCTTCACCTGAATCAAATATATAAATGGATTGCAAGTGTAGATTAGCTTACATAATATCGAGGAAAAATGTTGATATGATATCACAGTACGTACATTGGCTAATTGATCACAAAATAAATATATATATATATATATACTTTATATGAGAAATGCTAGACATCCCAATATTTTTTTTCAGAATTTGGTTCCAACCTGATGTGTCACAATCTTATGAAATTATGGCACACTTCTCAAAATAATAGATTTCATGGGATTGTGGCACATTAGGTTAGAACCAAATTCTGGAAAAAAAATATTTGGATATCTAGCATTCCTCTCTCTATATATATATAGCTAGTACTGTTGGGGAAATTATAAAATATCTCAGAGCCTAGACGAGCCATGACCAGGCCTATGGGCCCGATCAGTACATTCGACCCGAAGAAAGGCCTATATATATTGTTAGCTAGTGTTGGGGAAATTATAAAATATCTTAGAGCCTAGACGAGCCATGACCAGGCCTATGGGCCCGGTCGATACATTCGACCCGAAGAAAGGCCCATGAAGATCCAGGCAGTCATGAATGCTTCGAATATTTGACACCTTGGATACTCCTTAAAGAATCTTATGAATGTATATCCCCTGATTGCCAGAGTCGAGGATAAGCACAGTCGATGAGTCTCATAACATCACTGTCCTGGGAACACAAGAAGAATACACACGGAATGCCCATATCCAGATGGTCCCAGGAATAGGTTTTTCTAGACTACCACGAGGTGATTGGGATAGAATATGATGGAATCCTTAACCCAGAATTATCACAGGAAATTATGGGAAGATATGATCTTTAATCTTTAGAAAGTTATAGTAGGTCTATATCCCGAATTTTTTGGGATAACCTATTATCCCACAAGATATGGGATAAAAAATCTGTTTGAAGTCAGTTGAAGGGTAGTCCTTCTCAAACTGGACTCCATAATTGATAAGATTTAATCCCACACGATCTGGGATTAGAATCCTAATTGAACTATAATTAGAGCATTCCTAATGTATTAAAATTACATGCTTATAAATAAACTGCTACCCTAGGCATCAAAACTCTTTGATCTCTCTGACTTATTTTGTGCTCTCGTATTCCCTTAAATTTGTCTACAAGAATTTGACTTAGGCATCAAAGTGAGACCCCGTCAGCACACTTGACAAGCTCTTGTGTTTAATCTTTTTGTCTTGTAGGTTGTGGAGAAAATGCATTTAAAGGCGGCACATCACCAAAACGGAAACTGTACCAATAGTTTGGTGCCATCTATGGGAATCGACATATCGTTTCTTGCACAAGAACTCCGCAACGGTGACTACGTGATCAGAAGATCCTAGGAGAACTATAAACGTCCAAGACAAAAGCGTCCAGGACGATGCAGGGACTTCAAACGACCTCCAAGCAACCAACCATATCTCTCCTGAATGAGCGAATCATTCAAATGTCAAAAAGTCTGGAGTCCCTAGCTCAACAGAATGCTGCTTTGATACTCTACATCTCGGAACAAGCTCATACAACAACGATTGTCCGCGAGGGCATTCCCGAAGCAGAAAAAGAAGGGCGTAGTAGCCATATTGACGACCGACGAGAAGAGGATGAAAATTCCGATCAAAACCAAGAGGAAGCAAGTGACCGGTAGGATCACCGAGAAGCAAATCCCGAGAAGGCTCATCACTGGAATGAAAATAAAGAAAAGCTGAGAGATGTGGTCGGCAAATTGCAACAGAGGTGTGATCTCTTCTACGATGAGATTTACCAGCGGGACAAAGGCAAGACTTCCTTGGTGTATAACCTCTTGAAAAAAACAGCCTCACCGTTTACCGACCAGGTGGCCTGTTTTCATCTCCCTGAAAAGTTCAATGTCCTTGATATTGCAACATACATCGGACTCAAAGATCCGATCGAGCATTTGGAGAACTTCCAATCCCATCTGGATCTCCACAGTACGCCAGAGGAGATAGCATGCTGAGCCTTCCCACTTACACTGTCAAGCAATGCTCGAGATTGGTTCAGGAGGCTCCCTCCGAAGTCGATCAACAATTTTGACGCTCTCGGAAAGATCTTCTTGACGCAATTCATGGTTGTTTCGATCCATCAAACATCCCATTGTAGCCTATCAATCCATCTATGTTCCTCTTGAACCTTCCACTTTCCGGCAGGCAGCTACTAAACCCGAATGGGTTGATGCAATAACTCTCGAATTCAATGTCTTGTTGTCTAACAAAACCTGGTCTTTATGCCCCAGACCTCTGCATCATAATGTGGTACAAATGGGTGTTTGAGATCAAGGAAAAACCTGATGGCAGTGTTGATAGGTTCAAAGCTCACCTAGTTGTTAAGGGATTCGATCAAGTAAGTGGAATTGATTATCACGAAACTTTTAGCCTGGTAATAGAGCCTACAACCATTTGTTTAATATTGGCTTTAGCAGTACAATTTGATTCGCAAATCAAGCAACTAGACGTCTCTAATGCATTTTTGCATGGTATATTAGTTGAAGAAGTGTATATAGAGCAACCTCAAGGTTTTATGAATCCCACCTATCTTGACTATGTGTATCGTTTACACAAATCACTTTATGGTTTGAAACATGCTCCCCGAGCTTGGTTCACGAGGCTCTCTCATGCCTTGCTGGATATCGGGTTTTGTGGCTCTCAAGTAGACCATTCATTATTTGTGTACTACACTAACAGTGTTCATGTCTTTCTTCTCGTCTATGTCGACAATAATATCCTTACAGGGAATCACACGGCCACCATGCAATGGATTATTGATAAGCTGAAATCAAACTTTGCAATGAAGGACCTTGGATCACTTGGCTATTTCCTAGGCATTCAGGCCATCCACGATGCTGCTGGACTGCACTTGCGTCTGTCCAAATATGTAATTGATCTCCTCAATTCCAGCCAAATGGTAGAATCCAAGCCTTATCATTCTCCTTGCACTGCTAGGTCCAAAATGTCTAAATTTGATGGTGATGTGCTGCCCAATCCAACTGAATTTCGACAGGTTGTAGGAGCTCTCCAATATGCTACCCTCACACGGCCAGATATTGCCTACTATGTCAACACATGCACACTCCCACTTTCGTGCATTGGACAGCAGCCAAGCGTGTGTTGCGCTATTTGAAAAGCACAGTTGATTTTGGTCTTCACTTCCACAAAGGTGCCATCACGATTAATGCCTTTTGTGACTTCAATTGGGCTGGAAATCCAGATGATAGACGCTCCACAACTGGTTTTGGTATTTTTTTGGGCTCCAATTAGTCTCTCGGTTCGCCAAGAAACAACATGTGGTGTCTCAATCAAGCACAGAAGCTGAGCACCGCTCCATGGCCCTTGTTACTGCTGAGATGTTTTGGCTAAGAATGCTCCTCAAAGAACTGCAAGTACTTCTCCTCTCTCTCTCTCTCTCTCCCCCCCCCCCCCCCCCCCCGTCCTATGGTGTGATAACCCAGGTGCTCTTGCCTTAGCCTCCAACCTTGTATTTCACGCTCGAACCAAATACATCGAAATGGATGTCCATTTTATTTGGGAAAAAGTTGCTAACCGTGACATCCAACTTTGTTATATATCCACACTCGACCAGATTGCTGATATCTTCACCAAGGGCCACACGGCTGACCGCTTTTGTTTCTTACGTGAGAAACTGCAGATCGTTCCTCCCATCGATCAGTTTGCGGGGAAGATGTTAAGTGTATCACGGACAATCAGCAAGGAGTAATTAAAAGCATCCAGAATCAAATACAATCGTCCTCGCATCAAGCACCTTCCTTAGAGAAGAACGTTGACACAGATGAGGATTGCACAACTCACAAGATCAATTGACAGCCAGTGTAACGACCCACCCCCAATGACACAATATTGTCCGCTTTTTGCTCCCCCAAACCAGACTTCCCAGGAGGTCACCCATCCTGGTACTACTCTCGCAGAAGCACGCTTCACTGCGGAGTTCTGATAGGTTCATGATCATCATGGCTTTAAAATGCATTGTGTCATAAATGGTGCATTTATACATATAAACACATCCTCATTCCCAGGCGATGTGGGACGCCACAATCAGCCCCTCTTTGGACCCAGCGTCCCTGCTGGCGTCCCTCATTGGGCTTGTGCATGCTCCCACCATCTCAGGCTGGGCAATGGCTCTGATACCATTTGTAACGACCCACCCCCAATGACACAATATTGTCTGCTTTTGGCTCCCCAAACCAGACTTCAAATTAGACTTCCCAGGAGGTCACCCATTCTGGGATTTGCTCTCGCAGAAGCACGCTTAACTGCGGAGTTCTGATTGGTTCATGGTCATCACCGCTTTAAAACGCATTGTGTCATAAATGGTGCATTTATACATATAAGCACATCTTCATTCCCAGGCAATGTGGGTCGTTACAAATGATATCAGAGCCATTGCCCAGCCTGAGATGGTGGAAGCGTGCACAAGCCCAATGAGGGACGCCAGCGGGGACGCTGGGTCCAAAGAAGGGGTGATTGTGACGTCCCACATCGCCTGGAAATGAGAATGTGCTTATATGTATAAATGCACCATTTATGACACAACGCATTTTAAAGCCGTGATGGCGATGAACCTATCAGAACTCCGCAGTTAAACGTGCTTCTGCGAGAGCAATCCCAGGATGGGTGACCTCCTAGGAAGTCTGGTTTGGGAAGCCAAAAGCGAACAATATTGTGTCATCGGAGGTGGGTCGTTACAAATGGTATCAAAGCCATTGCCCAGCCTGAGATGGTGGGAGCGTGCACAAGCCCAATGAGGGACGCCAGCGGGGACGCTGGGTCCAAAGAGGGGGTGATTATGACGTCCTACATCGCCTGGGAATGAGGATGTGATTATATGTATAAATGTACAATTTATGACACAATGCGTTTTAAAGGCGTGATGGCCATGAACCTATTAGAACTCTGCAGTTAAACGTGCTTCTGCGAGAGCAATTCCAGGATGGGTGACCTCCTGGGAAGTCTGGTTCGGAGGAACCAAAAGCGGACAATATTGTGTCATTGGGAGTGGGTCGTTACCGCCAATGTTTACAATTCTCCTTGATTCATGATATTTGTATTCCTTATTTACACTGGATTCAGTAACTATACATATCAACAATTGCTGGCTTTCCTTTCCTAGTTTTCCTTAGTTATACACTTACCATATATAGGAGCTGTACGAATTATGACTTGCCATTTTAGATGGCTCTCTGTATTGTATTATAAAAGGGAATGGAACTCTGTTCTTGGTTTCAAGCGCTAGCAACCAAAACAGATTTTGAATATTTTCAATAACGGTATAACATATATATATATATATATATATATATATATATATATATATATGTAAAATTTCTCATGATTCCTTGATACTTATCCATGTTAGAGTTTGGGCTTCACTTTACTATGATATGTATTCTATCTTTCGGAACAAAAATGGGCAGAAGAATAAGGATAAAGTTGTCTTCCAAATTTAATTAGAAAAAACAATTAAATCGATACTTGTCTTTAAATATGTAATTTTTACATATATTTATAATTTGCATATGCATTTTTAATAGGGCATATAATTTTTATATGCATTTTCAATAAAATTATTAGTTCGGAATTACTTACCTAAAAAATATAATTATTACTTCGGAATAGGAATAGAACTTTTTAGAGAAAAATAGGCAAGTTGGAAAGACGCCACTCTTTTTTCTTTTTCTTTTTTTGAAGTTGGAAATAGCTACTTTTTCATGGGACAGGACTTCCACGTACTTTGAATATTAAAGCAGCGCCTACCATGAACCATGAACCATGAACCATGAACTTTAATTATTAAAACAGTACTGCTTATTAAAGAAAGAAAAATAAAATAAAATAAAATAAAAAATAAAAATCTACCAGACAACGGCTCCCCGTTTAAAGGCATTGGGTGGGTATATACCTTTGGCCTTTACCGATGGCATAAAATTAGGGTCATCTTTGGCGGGCTGAAAATCAATCACTTTTAGGAACGTCGTACTTAAGAATTATATGCATTTTAAACACATGTTAATTTAACAAATTGAATTGGCAGCTGATGCTTTAGCTCCATATCTCATTGAATTGGCAGCTGAAGCTTATAACCATTGTCGCTGAAGCTTTGGTAGTTGTTCATGCTGCGAAATTTTATTGGAAGATTGGTTTTTTCAGAATCAATCTAGAAGGAAATGCATATCACGTTGTCAATGCAATTAAAATGAGAGTCTATAATTAGAGCAAAATGGGTCATCTTATTAATGGAATCAAAGATGATCTAGGTAAGGTGAGATCATAGAGTATTAAATATATTAAGAGAGATGCAAGTTATGCTGCTCATTTTCTTGTCCGTGAGACGATTTCTTCTATCATAAATAAAGTTTAAGTTTAAGAAATTTCAAACTGTATCTATAATATCCATATAATATGAGTAAATCAGAAATTTGGATCGGCCAAGTATTCATGGGGACTTAATATAATTTGTCTTTTATACATTATTTATCCAAAACAATTTCCAACTTTCATATGTAGAAAGTGAACAGGGAAGTCTATCCCTATATGAAAGGGCTAGTAATCAATCTTATCCTTAAAGTTACATGGAGGCTATGACGATTAGATTTATGTCCAAGGGGGGGTGTTAATTACCGGCGGCTACACGTTTTTTGTTTTTAAAATACCACTTGCTTATTATATTAATTAATTAGGTACCCTTCCACTATATATTTCCCTATATATTGTACCCCTTCAACATGTCCTTTTGTTCATAAATGATCGAAAAGAAACCAACATGATGATGTTTAAGATTTCACTTGCAATTGTTTGTGTCATAGGCGTAGCATTGTTCCATGTCTCCCTTGCCCAAAACTCACCACAAGACTACCTTAATGCTCACAACGCGGCTCGTGCACAGGTGGGTGTTGGACCTATGAGATGGGATGCAAAGGTTGCTTCTTATGCCCAAAATTATGTCAACAAGCTCAAAGGCAGCTGCAAACTCGTTCATTCAGGTTTTAAATCGACACTTATTCTAAAAGTGTAAATTTTATATTCTAACACTCTCCTTATGTGTGGATCG
The DNA here is from genome assembly GCF_958979055.1 of Alnus glutinosa. Classification (NCBI taxonomy): domain Eukaryota; kingdom Viridiplantae; phylum Streptophyta; class Magnoliopsida; order Fagales; family Betulaceae; genus Alnus; species Alnus glutinosa. The sequence goes on from NC_084896.1 coordinate 22,559,947, forward strand.
GATATAAACTCTTTCTTAATAAGTGATACTCAATACGTAAAATATTTAATTGAAAATGACTGATACAGAGTTCTAACTCAGAACGATCTGCTGTGATGTATATTGATTATTAAATTACTACTTATCCCAATAATTTAAACTTATAGAAAGTGATGAATTTAATTATTTAATTTATATTTTAACATCAGGTGGGCCTTACGGGGAGAACCTTGCTTGGGGGAGTGGCGACCTTTCCGGCACAGCTTCTGTAAACATGTGGGTAGCGGAGAAATCCAAGTATAACTATAATTCCAACTCATGTGTCGGCGGAGAGTGCCGCCACTATACTCAAGTGGTTTGGAGCAACTCAGTGCGCTTAGGGTGTGCCAAAGTGCGGTGCAACAGCGGCGGCACTATTATCAGCTGTAACTACGATCCACCAGGCAACTATGTCAATCAGCGTCCCTATCTGAGAGTTCTTCAACAACCTCTAGGCATCTTCTATAACCTGTAGAGTGCTGTAAAATGATCCAAAAGAAGTGCATATAAAGAGAATAAAACGAGAGGGATATATATCGTTGCATGCCCAATGAATAAATTTATTATAGCTTGCTAGCTATTTATAACGTCATTCTGAAAAGAATTAATAGTAATGATTGGATTTCTTTAGAATTAGAAGTGATTTGTTTTTGTTTTATTTTTCAAAGTGATTAATCTCCAAATGCAACCTATAATTAAATATCATGAACAATTTCGTCTTCTTGATCTAATGCTTAGGAAGCAGCATCCCCAAGAGTCGAGATCTAACAATCGATGCTCTCTCTCTCTCTCTATAGTATTTTCATTATGCTTAATTAGTCCATCTAATTATCTCCTTTCATATTTATTTATTTATTTTATTGACTCGTGACTGTTGCGTACGTACCTGTCAATGACCATAGTTTTGCCCTCGCACCTCCAAAGGAATATCCAATCTTGTGGTTTTTTCCTGGCGATTAGAATGGGAAAATAGTTAAATTGGCGTTTGGAGTAGCTAGTGACAAACAGCTTCTTTATATTTAAAAAATGATTAACTACTCCCTAAAATAAGGAAAAAAAAAAAACAACAACAACAACGTACACAAATAGGTTCATTTCCTTAAAAAGTTGACAAAAATTTTTAATTTATTACGTAAGCACAAATCATATTGTAACACGTGTCATTTAGAATAAAACAAATTATTAAAAAATTAAATATAAAATATACATTAAAAAAATAAAAAATAAATAAAAAGAAAAGAAAAGGGATTTACTTGCTCAATTATGGCATATTTTTGTCACCAAACTAAAGAATGAGAATATAACTATTCCATTCAATATTCTTTTATTCTCAATAATAATTATTAATTTCTTTAATGAAATACCCTTTCTGCTATCTAAATGAAACATCAAAGTGCTCTCCTATAAAACTTATGAAATAGGTGTTTTTTTTCTTTTTTTTCTTTTTTTTTTTTCCGTTTTGCTGGGCTAGAGTACAGTGTCCTGTCAATATTGGGCCATACGGTGGGGGTTGTGGGACTAATTTTTTGGAAAATAATTTTTGTACAACCCATTTACACAATTTCTACATATCCTAAGACACATTGATGACACATTGATGGGACCCATCAATGTGTCTTGGGTTGTGTAAGAGAAATGTTTGGCCATACACTCTCATCCCACTCGTATCTCACTCTTGTCTACATGGACCAATAATGTAAGAGATAGTAAAGAAAGTGTAGTGAGACCTTAATTTTTTTAACAATATTAGTTGTTCATGTAGACAAAGGTGGGATAGAAAGAAAATGTGAGTATATAGCCAAACATTTCTCGTTGTGTAAATGGATTGTGTAATAAACACATTCCTAATTTTTTTGGTTTTGTTGCCTAATTGCATGCTTGATTGTTTGTTGAAAAAAATAAAAAAAATGAATGGAAAGCACGCAGCTTTGAAAGGTGTTCTTATGGGATGAAAATCATCTACAATTAATTATTTATCCGAAGTGAGAGATTTCAGGCAAGTGATTATGAGATACCACTTATGAAATTTATGGGACCAAATAAAAATTAGATTATCCAACCACTTATCCGGTCAGATAAATCCTATAAGTAGTCTCTCACAATTACCTGCCTTAATTCTCTCAAATTCAAACAAATAATTTTAGACGAACTTAATCTCTTATTATGTCAATCAGTGGCCCAATGGGGGCGTGAAAAGGGAAAAGAACAGAAGAGTTAAGAGGAAAGGTGGGTCCTTGGATCTATTGATGAAAAAATGTTACATGTCTTGGGAGACACATTACACCCATCAATCCTATATACATTGTGTTTGAACTTCTCTTTTTTGGACGTGGGGGGGGGGGAGGGGGGGTGGGGGGGTGCTGAGGGCCATGCCATATGGATTTATATTTTTATAGGTATTTTGTATTGGAATTGTTTGTTTATGTTTTTGTTTTAAAAATATAAAATTAAATATAGAAAACAAAAATTTTAATGAACAAACGAAGATGTAACAGTGAAAATCAATCATTGAAGCAACATTTATAAAAATAAATAAATAAATGTTAATTTTATTGTCACATTATCTCAATTATATACCAATCATACAACAATTCATTAAATAGAAGATTATTTTTTTATTAATACTACATGACTTTTAGCTTTGCACTTTAGGAGAGTGACCAAAATAAATAAGGTTGTGTACAGATTTCACTGCCTTTTCTTAAGGAGGACCAGCAAACTGACAGCGCATTTCTCAGTTATTTTCCACCCAACACCGTGCCAGCATTTTCCACGAGAAAGAACGAAAAGGAAAGAAAGACAATGATATATATGCATATATCCATGCATGCCACGATTCTGATTGTAAATTTCCAATGGGATGTGGAAAAAAAATATCCCATCCTTCTCTTTTGAATTTTCGCACTTTAATAGGACATGTTTGATGCTTAAGTGCTTGTTTGAGTGTACGAATTTTTTGTATTGTTGTTTTTGGTAGGGCTTTGAGGGTTGTTGTCCACTCGATCTGTCCTGTGAGTAGTTTGCTCCTATTTGGAGGGATTTTGTTGCTGTGTTAGGCTTTATAAAGGTTTTTTTCATCCAAAAAAAAAATATCTCTAAATCCTAAAAACCAAAAACTGAAAAAAAAAAAATATATATATATATATATATATATAATAATAATAATAATAATAACTTATGGAGATAATAAATGGCATTTAACTTATCATATATGTGGATGTAGAATTTGTAATGTCGCTTGCGAAGAAAAGAAAAAAGAAAAAAAAAATCAATAAAATATATAGCATTGTATCAATTAATTAAGCATGCAAGAAAAAAAAATAAAAAAAATATTAATAATAATTAAGCATGCATGCCATACAGCTTCAGTGCGTAAAGATGAATTAGAATTAAAAATAGAGGGGAAAATAAGAGATAAATTGAAAAGAGAAAGAAATAATTAAATTGATGGAAGAACTTGTAGAATCATTCCCCTTTGTTTCTCCATTTAGTATTTGGTTATAAGTACACCAATCAATCTCTAGCTTGTATCGTCATTTAATACTCAATGATCTCATTAATTAACACAAAAAAAAAAAAAAAAAAATCTGTATTTTTCTTTATTTAAGTGATGCTCTAAAAATAGGTAGCAATATCTCACACCTAGACTCAGGAATAGAATTTTCTCCATTTGAAATGAAATTGATACTATTTATTTTATGGTCAAGATTTAAAATCAATGTATCTAATGGTATACATGATTTCACATTATTTAAAGTTTTATAAGATGTGTCAACCGTAACTTTATATATACCGTTAAATGCATCAATTTCAAATCCTAACCTTTCATTTGAAATAGATAATTTCTATTTCATTTAATGAAATACATAGGATCCTATTCCCCCTTTGCTAATAAGAGACCAAGAAATTTGTCTTGACCACTAACGGTATGTGCGTGCATGCGTCCAAGGAAAAAAAAAAGGTAGGGAAAGCATTGCACAAGTGGAAGAAACAGATAGATATCTAGTGCAACGATCCGCTGCAATTTTAGGGTATTACACAGTGCAATACATTTATCTGGATTGTTCATTTAAAATGAATGGTCAAGATCATGACAAATGTAGTTTATCATAATAATAAATTAAAAAAAAAAAGAAAAGAAAAATCTTCATATAACACTAACATTCCTATATTTACCCCCATGCATGCTTCATTTTGTATCACCCCCCTTGTAAGGTTTCGCTTTGCAAGATCTAGAGAAAACCCAATATGGGAATCAGCAAGATTTCGCAAGCCATTGTTTGTGTCCTCAGTTTAACCATGGTCCATCTCTCCTGTGCCCAAAACACACCACAAGACTACATAAATGCTCACAACACAGCTCGATCACAGGTGGGCGTCGGACCTATAACATGGGACGCAAACCTAGCGGCTTTTGCCCAGAACTATGCTAATCAACGTACGGGTGATTGCAGACTTGTGCACTCCGGTGGTCCTTACGGTGAGAACCTTGCAGGGAGTAGCAGTGACCTCACGGGTGCGGCTGCGGTGGACTTGTGGGTAAGAGAAAAGTCCAACTATAACTACAACTCTAATTCATGTGTTGGAGGGGAGTGCCTTCACTATACTCAGGTGGTTTGGCGGAATTCTGTACGCCTGGGGTGTGCTAAAGTGAGATGCAACAATGGAGGCACTTTCATCGGCTGCAACTATGATCCTCGTGGCAACTATGTCGGCCAGCGACCTTACTAAGAGCTTCACATCTATATGTATTAGGTCCTCAAAGCCTCTATGCTTTTAGAGAGTACTTACCATTAAATAAGTCATGTATTGACATTTGGGGACATGCATGTACAACAATAAAGATGTGAGATTGAAGTAATATTATCAAGAAAAACTTGACATTTCAAAGGGCTTTTGAACCTTTAGCAAAGCCAACATAAAAATGCATTCAGGTTAATTAATTAGCATAATAGTTAGATTTACTTAGACACATAAGAGTGAATCAAGCAGCGCGCAGGCATCCAAACACACCCTTGGCCAAGTTTATTTTAGCGTAAAATATTTTCCAAAAAAAAAACACAAAAAATCTCTACTTTAAATTTGAAGTGTTTAGCTCTACCTATACAAAATAATTATAAACTTTAAATTATTTTCAGTTGTCAAAAAATAAAAAAAATAACATTCGCGAGTAAAATGGTTTACATTTCTCATATTTCTGATGCTAGGAGGCTTGTAAGAAAATTAGTTTTTACAATCAAGAGCCAAACAAGCTAGTCACAAGATAAGAGATCGAGCTGATTGCTACGTACAGATCATGTGATACCATGAGAAAGTTCAAACTTCTTGATAATACAAACAAGTTCAAGTTTTCTTTCTCAGCTTGATCGATCAACATCTCTCAGTGCTAGAGATCGACACTTCTCAAACTATTAGCACAAGGTGGAGCCGTGGAGGCATAAGGTGTTTGATATCTCCTAATTAAAAGGGGTACTGGAATATTCGCTTAGGGTGGAGATTGTTAAAGATGGTAACTCATATTCTTAATGAGGAATATTAATTAGTATCTAGTGAAAAATTGGGTACTTGTTTATAAACGTAAGCACATTGCTGAACTAATAATATAAGTAATTATTAGAATTAAATTAATGCTTTTTTGGTTTAATATAAGAAAAAGTTATCCCGGCCGGGGTGCTAATTATTTAGGGTCCGCTAATTAATTGAAACTAAACTATTGAGACAAGATTTATTTATTTATTTATTTTAAAGATGAATAAACGTTATCTAAAGAAGAAAAAATAATACAAGCAGAATATATAGATCGGTTTGTGGGTCCAAATCGGGGTTTTTTCAATTCTTTTTCGTTGTACACATGGAATTTTAGCACTAGAATTTATCTAAACTACATATGGATAAAATTGACAAAATAATTTCAACCTAATAAAGTCCATATATATAAGAGTGTTTTAGAAAATTATTATTTTATTTTATTTTACCAAGATATCTACGTATGATTCTATAAAAATCCATCTAATAAGATGGAGAAAATTCAAAACTACCGTGAATATTGTGATAGAAAAGGAGGGACCATCCTTTTGGCAATTATGTTGAACGTAATTGTGGAACATGTGGCTTTCTAGCCTTTCAATTCCCCGCTGATAGCAGTGGCAGAGGGTGACCATGGCCCCATCCTCCAAATTATTGCCAAAAAAAAAAAAAATGTGGTGACTATTAAGTGGACTTTAAATCCCAAAAATATATATAAAGGTTGACCCCCCCCCAAAACTTTTGTAAAATACACATCTATACTACATAGAATATAGCACTCCAAAATTAACTTTTTTTTAAAAAAAAAAATTATATATATATATATAATTATGTGGTCGACCATGCACCAAGTCCTAGGAGACATGGTCTGTATGATTATAATACTAGAAATTATTTTTTTATCTTTTAAAATTGATGTGGCTTTTAAAATTATTATTGCATCAAAATTTAATAACGATCCATTTCAAATTCAATTGTGATTTTAAAAGTCGGTCACATCAATTTTAAAAGATAAAAGAATAGTATCTAACATTACTCGTATAGCTAGATTGTATATGGTGAATGACTTTAATGGGTGATGTCATCCTAATTACATCATGCATGACGAGGATTTCGTATACATTGTCAGTGCTAATTAATGGTGTTCCTTCGATGATCGATCAGCCTGTCACATAGAGCATTTCCTTGCCGACTGATTGAGACGAGCAATGGCGCGTAGCTAATACAAGCGTGGGGTAAAACAAAACCAATAAAAACAAATATGATGGGAGTAAAAAATTAAATTTTGGGCCTATTTCATATATATATATATTAAAATTTAAATGATTTTTTAAAATTTTGGGGACTAGCCGAAAATGTGGTTCTGTCCCTTGTCTAAAGAATGTCCCAAGCCTTCTTAGGACAAGTTTAGTACGTAAAATAACTATTTCATTAAGAAAAAAACAAAAAGTTATTTATTGTTATTGTGCACAATAATATGAAATTGAAAAAAGAGAGAATAAGAGAAAATTAAGACACAGATTTACGTAGTTTAACAATGTGTTTACGTTCACAGTAGTGCAGCTATATTTCAGTATATGATTTAGGGTTAGAATAGAAAATACTTATAAAAAAACCCTAAGGTGGAGGCATAAGGGGTTTGATATCTCTCACTACAAGAAATTCACTCATTAGCATCGACAATAAGTGGACGTTAAAAGTCCAAAAGTCGACGCTACAAGCCCGACACTGATGATGCTCAACCAATCATCAGCGTCGACTTAAGGGTTGACGCTGATGATCAACTATTATGTCGACGCTAATGATAAATTAAGTCGACCCTAAAACGTTTACCACACATACCGACACTAATAGTCTATCATTAGCGTCAACTTGTGTGGATGCGGATACACTAAAAAAAAATTAAATAAATAATAAGATATTAGTGTCGACAAGGTCATTAGCGTCAACTTGTGTGGACACGGATACACTAAAAAAAATTAAATAAATAATAAATAATAAGATATTAGCGTCGACCGTTGTCGATGCTAATACCTGGAAATTTTTTTGAAAAAAAAAAATTAATACGTCATAGTCGACCCTAATAGTCTATCGTTAGCGTCAACTTGTATGGATGCAAATACACTAAAAATAATAATAATAATAATAATAAGATATTAGCGTCAATCCCAATACCCGAAATTTTTTTTCATTAGCGTCGACCCTGTCGACGCCCCTAAAAAATTAAAATAAATAAATATATATATATATATATATATATATATATATATATATATATATATATATATATATATTAATGGACTATTAGTCAACGCTAATACCCTAAAAAATTTAAAATATATATATATATATTAAATAGGCCATTAGCGTCAACCTAAAACATTTTTTAAAAATATATATATTTTTTAATATGCCATTAGTAATTTATACATGTATTTCGTAATTTATACACAAGAAAGAAAAGGATAAAACATACAAATAGATGGGGAACTTTGTACAATTCAAGCTTAGACAGAAGCTAACCATAATCCAACACAATATATTTACTTTAGTAGCCTAAAATTGATATATATAAGGTTGGAAAGTGTTTTTGTTTATTGGCACTCTCTTATAATATGTCTTAGTAATTTTCAAAATCACATTGAAAGATTTACAAAGTGCAAACAGAGAATCAAATAACATAAAATTAGTCACTTTGATATCAAAGTATCAATTCACTTCCATTAAGGGTTGCATGAGATTACAAACTTGTACAAGGCAACGTGAAAGAGTTAAATATGAGTAAGTTTACATACCTCAACCAGATATGGAACTGAGAAATATAGGTCTCCAATATTCGCCCATTGTCATATGAAGAGATAAATGTCTTAATTTTATAATTTATATTACCTACTATATAACTAATGTCTTTTCATATGATAGCATTCTCCAATATCCACATTGATCGGTCCTGAAGGAGTAGCTAAGCAAGAACCAAACCTGAGTGGTCAGCTTCAGAAAAGCTGAGTGGTCAACTTCAAGGTATGTCAAACACAATGATGAATGATCTCCTATACATTTAGATTAAAGAAGCAGCTGAACATGGCATTTTGATAGCATACCTGATTGTACAGGTGATTAAACATGCCAATCCAGAACATATCTGACAAGAATTTGTACGTAGAGACCCATTTTGGCAATAGCATCCTTAAAACCATACTGCATATGTTGGGGCCCCTCAATCTGAAAGAAACTCAAGAATTCCCATGGTTATGTACATAAACTATTAGTGAAATACTGGGATTATAAAAACTTACATAACATTTGTGACTAGTTAACTTACAATTATTGCCGGTGGGATGCAAACCAAGAGGGCAATAATTGAGATATAAGCATACACATTTGTGATGTCCATTCTTATCTGTTAAAATCAAAGTATTGGTTAGAAAGCTTTGAAAAATGGATGCAAAAAGAACTAAATGTGTTCCCTCAACTTAATTTTATCCCATATTTTCACACAAAAGTTGCTTATTGGAACTATGAAATCTTGATGTTCTTAGGGAGTGAATTCAATTATAATAGTTCTCTTGCAAAATATCAAAAATCCGTCAGAAGTATTGATAACATTGTTGTACATAGCATGGTATCTAGTAAGATCTTAGGGGTTTTTGGTAATCCTATGAGACATAAGCCTATGGTGTTTCACATAAAATTGACCACAGTTAGCTTTGTAACACTAAAGACATCACTTCAATCAACTGCATTAAAAAATGCCTTGTCACCAAATCTCAAAGGGGCCATTTAACACATCACACACAACTGTATTAAAGGAAAGCTTTGATTAGAACTCACACGAATCATTCCATCCAAAAGGCATTTCCAAAAAACGCTTTTTTTATTTTCTCAAAAGATTTCTGTGATTGCAAAAGATTTTGACACAAGGATATGCATTAGCCAACAACTCTTAATAGGGATTGCTTCCTCATATGGAATCCGTACATCAACATCCAGTTTCTTGAACTAGGCCATATAGCATAAAATAACCAAGGCTCTTGAACATGGAACTACACTCTAGAGCTTATAAAATGAAGAATAGAACTAAATTTTGAGCAAGTACCATACTCATTGAAAGCTCTTACCATTGTTTTCTTTGAACAGATGCTCCTATATGTAAAGCTATGTTGGAAATCATTGCAATGATGAAACCAGTCCAGTTGAAAGAAAGTTCAGTTAATGATGCCATTGATACACCTAAAACAAAAGTTACATATTGCATCAATGGTCAGTTGATAAAACATAGAACCCGACCCCATACTGCATTCAAATTTAAATGGTGAGTTGGCATTGTCAAGTTTGAGAAATTGGCTACACATGCACATCCATAGATGCACACACATGTAGTTTTTGACAAGATTACTAGCATGTTTGAGTAATATATCCTACATATCAGCTTTATGGAATAGTCAAAGTCTAAAGAGTTACCAAAAACAACAGGGGCCAACGAGAGCCACAGGGACAAGGGAATTTGATGGCGTAAAACAAACTGAGAAGTAGAAGTATTGAAGAATGGCTTCAGAGCTGCAAAAAAAAAAAAAAAAACTATCATAAACTCGGTTGCCTTTTAACTTTACCAAACACATTGAGGTATCATTGATCAAAGAGGCATACACACAACATATACATCAAACAAATTTAACAGATTTAAAAGAAAGTACAAATTTTACTGACAAACTAAAAATTAAAGGCAAAACCAGCTACCTGCTCTCAACAAATCTGTCTATATGCATCTCCTCAAACCTTATGACGACCCTTTTTTTTTTTTTTTGGTATAAAACATTTATAAAACATAAAAGGGTCATCACAGTGGCACAACTACATGTCGCTCAGCCAACATACATACATGCTCCATATCATGTACCTGATATTCAGAGTAATATTTAACAGCGGAATAATCATAACACTGAAACTCATAACGGAAAGCGTATCTAAAAATACATGCGGTTCATACAAAAGAGCCATATATCTGTCTAATTATTTAAGGCTTACAATTATCCACTAATACAAAAGAATGGCTACACAAAAGAATATGTGACACCTATGTCACTAGCCATATACAAAATACCCCAAAAGAGTGAGCTCCATAGTCCAACTCATTACGACTGTCGCAGTGTGCTTCAATCGTAATATCTCAAATACGCAGTTACGGGGTCCTCCTCTAAGTCAGGTGTACCTGCAGTCAAATGGACACCATCTATACGGTTGTGGGGGTTTGCCACATCCGTATAGGTAAAATGATGAGTTCACTGCCTCAATACATAATACCGAGACCTCAGTGATATTAAACTAACTGAGTTTTCGCAAAGAACCAACTTTTTTCCTTTCAAGTCTCGCGTACACTATAACAGCTACCAATTTATAAACTTTTGTTTGAAAACCCCCATAGTTGATATAGTGAACACCGACTATCAGAAAACATTTAAAACATACTACGTAGTTGGACTCATACGTAGAAGTTCCAATGGCTTGGATGCAACCACGTATACACCCACCTACAATAATACATTTATGTTGGTAGCTCAAATGCACAGAGATCTAACATTATTAACTGTGATATTACCGTGCCTCAGGGCATTACAACTTCATGTCTATGGCACATAGTTGTCCATGCGGTTACTAGAGTACAACTCTGATATCCAATCACTTCTTACTGATGTACTACGACAATCCATCTACCTACTCCCAAGTCACACTGATATCACAACCAAGTACACCAATCTTAAAACATGCCATATCGCTCTTTGGTACAAGCTTACTATCATTTTACAAATATGGTTAACACCGAATCCTGGGACTCATGCCTATGACAATCCATCTACCTACTCCCAGGACACTATATTACTCATACCGAACAATGACAATACCCTTATACGTCCAAGCTCAATGTTCTTAAATTATTCAACTAGACGATATCAATATACATAAGCTCTTTGCCATTAAAACGCTTAGGCATATTAATACGTTTAGCATAAAAACTACAATATTTTATATCATGAAAACATCACACAATTTAAATCATGTTATATATGCTATTCATGCTGATGTGCTGTTGTTAAACTGCTGAACTAAGCTGTTACTGGGTTGCTGCTGGGTTACTATTGTGTTACTGTTGGGTTACTGTATGTTTTATGCTCTATGCTCTGGGCTTGACCAGTAAATATTGACTTACCGTATCATGCTGTTAAATCATACTTTTCTAAACATTTTAATATTTCGTCCAAATCATGCAACACACAATACTAGATTCTGAAACTATCATTGATATATTTGAATATACTCTAAAGTACTCAAATCAAACAAAATAGATATATTCAACATACAGTTGGTTTGGATTTATAAAACAACATATATATTTTTCAATTCTATGATATATAAAAATAACAATTTTTCAGTGAGTAAAATATCACCTGACTGCTTCCACACCAATACTAACAAGTCTTAGGCTCAATCCACAAAGTGTCGTTGTACATAACATATTGCATCCATTTAGTTTCTATCCAATAATTACACTAATTTTCACTTTGAATTGCTCGATGACTATTTTACCCAGCAATTGCCTAAACTCATACTTAACAATATCCCTAGGCTTATAAATAAAATCCCTAATTTTATACAAATTACTAACATTAAAACCTAACCCCACAAATATTTATTTTTTTTACAAAACCCATGATTAATTTGGGGTTAATCATCACTATCACCACCGTTAGCCCACAATTAACAATCTAGTTTTTAAATAATTAAAAACCCCAAATTAATCTAATCCATCAAATTAGGATTTTCCCCAAACTTAACTCCAATAACAATATTACTAACTCTACAGCATTTACTAAGAGTTAATCTCATAAAATTCCACAAAAATCAAATACCCAAAAATTAAGGCTTGAGGAAAAGCTTACCCAAATTCACCAAACTTCAACCCAAAGTTTGGGTAGCCTCAAGTAAGCTCCAATAAGCTCAAATACCTAAAGAATATAGAGGATTAAACTCATATTTAGGAATTTACCCAAAAATTACAAAATCATGAGTTTAGTGTTTTACCTTAAAACAATCGGTAAGAACGTAGATTCGAGTGCAAGGATCACGTTTCAGAAAACGAATTGAAGATCTGAACGTTGAATCTTCGTAGATCCGACCGTTGGATCTTCGTTGATCAAGATTTTTGTATGAAGATCCTTAAGCGAACTCTCCCCCCAATTTTCCTTTTCTCCTTATTGATCAGAAGGAATGAGGCACTGCCTCATTCCTGTTTTCCTTTAAGTGAGGCGCATGTGCGCCTCAAATTATTCTTTTTTTTTTTAACAGAAGAGGCATTGCCTCTTTTGGTTGAAAGGCCGTACGACCCTTCAATGTTAACAATGGTGAGGCACACAACTGTGCACCTCATCATTTTATTTTTATTTTTATTATTTGTTTTTTTTTATTTCTTTTCTTTTATTTTTCTATTATTTTTATTTCTTATTTCTTTTGTAATTCCTAATTCTTTTTTTTTTCGACTTTAAAAATATTCTCTTACATTTTATTTTCTTTGCTACTAATTACAAGTCCATAGGATCAAAATAAAACCACACCAAATAGGCTTATTTTTATTTTATCCTAATAAACCCATTAAATATTTTCTAGGATATTACAAACCTGCAGAACTGGTCAGTACCCTTCACAATCGGCACCAATGGCCTAGTCATCACAGCCACTCAACCAAAAATATTGCCTATCTATATCTCTTGTCATCCTGCAAACACTTTAAAAAGACTGATTAAGATATATAAATATATATATATATATATATATACATTGCATTGTTTACTCAAAGTTCTTTAACCTTCATAGACATGTCAAGGGAGGTTTACTAACTCAAAGTTGTTCAATCGAAAATTGTATGAATATCATACTATAATACAAACCAAATTTGTTCAATTATGCTGGCGGAAATACAACCCAAATGGACACCACCAAAAAATACCCAACTACACAGTTGTTCCAAATCTCCTTCAAGTGTTGTCTTAGCTTGATTTACCCACAGTGACGCTACATTCAGACGACCTACCAAGAATAGATTTTTATATCATGATCAATAAGATTTTTCACTATTATTTAACATGTGTGTGTGTTTTGAAAATAAGATTTCAAACAACTACTTCATGTGTGTGTGTGTGTGTGTTGAAAAAGTAAAGCGTATATAAATATTGTCTAACCCTCCAAAACGTGACAGTATCATGTCAATAGTGGCATGGAGATTTTTCGTTATGTCCACCAGCTTAACTTGTTCAGTTCTTGTTTCAGCCAACTTAATGTTCATCTCTTGGAGATTACTTTGGGTTCCTTCTAGCTTCTTCTTTGTCGCCTGCTGTGTTAGTATGTATTCACGGTTGTAAAATTGTGTGAATGAACACATCCGAGATGAACTTAAAGGGGTAGGTATGACACCACACCCCATTCATTTCACGTGAATTGAGTGTCAGCCCCCTAGCACTTTTGTCAATATCTCCATTTGTCTTTCTTCTTCAGGAATTTCCTCTTGCATAGGGTTATCCTCGCCCCCAATATTCACTAATTCATTCATCTCATTCTGCACAAGCCATATATTCATGTATCAAAATATACCATTAATATTCTTCATTAATAAAAAATAAGAATCACATAAAAAATATCTCATTTTATCGCATACAGTGGTTACGTCCTCATTGCGACCATATGATAGCTTGAAGAATCTCTGCGACAATAATTAAGTGAAAAATGGTTATTTTCTTTGTCACGTTATTTATAGTAACATTACCTCTAACATTATCCCTCATACCTAAATATGCTCAGATGCCTTATCCTTTTGTTCAGGTGGCACCACGGTCCAACAATCATGATGCAGTTCACACATGCAACGAACAATCGCACTGACTTTCGACACGAACATTAATGCATTATCTCCTAAAGGAGCCCGGTAGCCGTCACGAATTTCTATTGGCATGGGACCATGCACAGCTACAATGTCATTCAACTTCTTACACTTAGCCTTACCCCTACCTTGTCTAACAGGCCTGCTAGTTGTTATCTCAAAACATAATAATGTAGTTAGTTCTATCGGACAAAGAACTGTGTAAAATGTCCATAACAAACACAAACATAACAGGAACAAAAAAGATACAATATACACATATAATTCATATGCAGTTATAAGAAGAAGTAGGGGCGGCTCCTAATGAATCCAATCTTGCAGTTGACTGAATGTGATCAGAAGACTCCGTCGAATGGGGAACCATCGTCTGCGTATCCATAGCATCAACTACACGGTCGGAAGACCGTCAGCCTTAAACTCGGCCACGGCCTCAGTTGCATTGTCCCGCCTCCTTATCCATGGTTAATCTGCTCATAAATCAAAAACCAAAAAGTTAGATCGAGAAAATTATAACCATGATATAATTCATTACAATAAATTTTAACAATAAATTATACTAGTGCTTTACTAACCACATAAGGTAATTTACAAAAGACAAAACACCAAAAATAAAGGAATATATATATATAGCAATTGTTCACTAAATATGTTAATAGACTTTTTACTTATACCAAAATGGTGCACATTTAACACATATCATCATCAGAGGAGTTTGTATCATCAATGTTGCTTGAAATGATTGTTCGTGTTCATAGTCTGTATCGTCGTGGCTTGATAACTCTTCTTCATCATCTGAGTTTGTGACATGGTCCTCATTCAACATGTTATCGTTGATGAACTCTAATCCATCAAGTTGCACATATAATCCATCAATTGCTATTGATTCTTCATTATTTGCGTCTTCAACATGGACAACATTACCCCCGACACATTCATCTTCCTGGTATGCATCGTCTCTAATACCTTGGTCATCTTCTTCGTTATCTCCCTCTTGTATTGTTGGAATGTCGTATATGTTTCTATTGATCATCCTTTGCACCATTTTCCAATTACCATTAAGTTTGGGATCATCTAAGTAAAACACTTGCACAGCTTGGCATGCTAAGATGAAAGGGTCAAACTCATACCATTTACGACTCGTATTCACACTCGTGAAGCCTTGGTCCGTTCGTATTCCTGATGAATTCCCAGTGCTCCACCAATCACACTTAAATAAATACACGATATTGGGGCCGGGGTAACGCAACTCCAAAATTCTCTTCAACTCACCGTAGTACTCAATCGTCGACGACTCGACGTGCCATGCTCACCTTTTACTACAACACCATAGTTCTAGTAGTACGAGTTTGTGCACATTCTTTCGTTTGGTACCTAACCCCTTTCACAATGCAACCTCTATACGATCTAACCTGTTGATCAAACCCGCATGCAAGATGATATAATTGTTTTGAGACATTCTCTGCATTACGCCTACAATTGTATAAATGCTTATGAAACCAATGTTCAAATTTTGCCTCATGCTTTTTTTCAATGTCAAGGCCGCCTTCTCTTTCTATCATATGATAATGTTCACTACATAAAAAAATAAAATAAATGTATTGGTAATCATCAACACTATGAATTGGACATAACATAAAGGTAAAAAAAGAAGGCCAAAACTAAACTTCATGTATGAAGCCGTATCATTACAATTGCTAAGTGCATACCATCGTGCCTTAGCAAACTCATTATGATCTAGTATTACAGTTGATGCTGCTCCAAATGGCCGAACTGGTTGAGAGAACACATCCAAGCGTTGTTTTGTTCCTTCCACTCCACCGTCAACATTTCTCTCTTCACGGTTCCATCTTGTCTCAATCCCCCTAAGATACATGGAGTAAAAGTTTGAGCTCTCATCAGCTACGTAACCATTTGCAATGCACCCCTCCAAACACGCTATGTTCCTCACATACTTCTTATATTTTTCGAGTGTCCTTTCGATCGGATACATCCAACGAAATTGAACTGGACCAGCAAGCTCAGCCTCCCGAGGAATAGCTAGATGGATCATAACATCAAAAAGTGATGACGGAAATATCTTTTCCAACTTGCATAGAATCATAATAATGTTTTCTTTCATTTGTTTCAACACATCTAATTTCAATGCTCGTGTGCACAACTAGTTAAAAAAAAGTACTCAACTCTATCAAAGTTGTCCGTATTTCAAGTGTTACATTTCAGAATTGCAACAGGAAGTAAGCGTTGTAAGAAGACATGATAATCGTGACTTTTCATACCAGAAATTTTACCAAGCACCTTGTTCACACACCGACCAATGTTAGATGCATACCCATCGGGAAACTTAACAACTTTGAACCATTCACATAAACTTTTCCTCTCGTCTCTTGTCAAGGTGTACTTCACAATTGGCATCAAATAAGTTGCACCTTTTTTCTGCAAGTACAATTCTTTACATATACCCATAAGCATTAAGTATTTTCGTGTATTGGCTGTGTCCTTGGTCTTCCCATCAATATTCATCAGCGTACTTAAGACACTTCACAAATATTCTTCTCAATATGCATGACATCTAAATTATGTCAAAGTTTTAGTTTTGACTGATGTGGTCTTTTGTTTACCAAAATATATCAATAATAAAATTAACCACTGGCAATAGATCGAATCCTTGTAGGATAAGGCTATAGAGAGGGTATCGAACCTCAAGGACTGCAGAGGTATTATTATCAAGCTTATCGAGATTAAATATAACTTAATTAAAAATATGTTTGATTTGGTTTTTGTTTTATAAAAATAAATGCATAAAAGTAAAAGACATAAATTTAAAGATAGTAGGGATGAGATAAAGAATAGGGGATTGATTTCACCACTCACTGCATAACAATGGTCAATCGTAAATTAATAAGGAAAATTCATACTATGCATGATATAGGGCTCGTCGTACTCGAGTAGTCAAGAAATTACCTCTAAAGAATAAGTATAATCCATCTTCGGTTGGCACGGACTGTCCACCTAACCACTAAGATGTGGTACGACCCGTCTTCCCTAGGCATGGACTAGCTACGTCTTTAATAGGATATACACACAATCAATGGAATAGTATAACCCATCTTCGGTTGGCACGGACTGTCTACCTAAATTACACTAAACTAGGGTGTAGTACAATCCGTCTTTCCTAAGCATGGTCTATCTAATCCTCTTGATCATATATCAATTAAAATCATTGTATAACAATCATTCACATAATCACAGAAAATATGAAGGATTGAGTTCAATCAATATAAAAGACTTTCTAAGACAAGATAAGAAATTCATAATGATTGAATATAAACATTAAAATCAATTCTCACAGTTATACAACCATCATGCATAGAGAAAATCCCAAACTAAAATACAATTAAACCATTGTTACTTGGAAAGCGCTACATCAACACCCTATTAGGAATTTAACCGCTCATCGTGGTGCTGGGATGGCCTCCTGCCATGGTATTCTCCTCTTCAACTTGTTAGGCCTCCAAGAAGAATTTTTGTCTAAAGCTAAGCACAAGCCCAAACACCAAGCACCAAGCACACACTCTCTTGAAACTTAGGGGTCTATTTATAGGGAGCACACAAGTCCTAGAAGCCTTAGAAATTCCAGAAAAATCGTCTCTTGAGTCTTCTTGTCCAAGTAGGAGATTGAAACTTCAATCCAAGTAGGAAAAGGATTCCAAATTCGGCAAGAATTGCAGTCTTTTATTTCGAGGCAATTTTAGCATAGTAAACGTTCGAATTAGAGAAAATCTATTTCTTATATATTTGTTGAATATTTTATTAGCTTTCCAACGCCACCAATTTCATTGCAATCCAATATCTGACGCAAAAGTTATGATCCAAACACTGAGACATATGCAGAATCCAAATTTGAATCCAATCCGATTTTGACTCTTGTTGGAGAAATTCCGATTTAATCCTTCTCTTGATTTGATTAAACTTAACCACATCATATAAGTATTCTATTATGATTGGTTAAGCTTAAACATATCTTCTAGATCTTCTCAAAGTGTGCTTTAAGCCCAAAATTAACGGAATTAATTGTATCTTTATTTAAAACCTGAAAACATTAAAACAACACAAAATCAAACAAATAACAATGTTAAGGAATTAACATATATAAGTTAAAGGGCTTGAATGTGCAACATTTGACACTTATCACCAGTAGGGCAACCCGAAAAAAATACTCTTCTTCCTCCAATTCAACAGAATATCTGAGTTACTTTCTTGTTCAAACTGTACTCCTGTAAAATTCATGACTTGTTGCAACAGCTGATCTTCAGATAGTTCTTCAGGTTCTAATCTATGCTCCTTAGTACGGTCGAACAGTTCTTTTCTTATGCGCCATACATGCCCCTGACAAAACCATCGACGATGAGCCATGTAACACGTCTTATGCCCATGCTTCAATCTCCTAAAATCTGTATCCTTGTTACAGATTGGACACACAAGCTTTCCCTTGGTAGACCACCCAGATAAGTTTGCATACACGGGAAAATCGTTCATAGTCCATAGTAATGCCGCACGTAATTGAAATGTCTCTTTCGTCAATGCATCGTTCGTGCTTACACCTTCATTCCACAATTCTTTCAAATCATGAACCAACGGACTAATGGACTAACTATTCGATCTTACAATGATCGGACTAATGTACTAGTATCGATTGGATGTTCGATCAAACCTTTAATCGTGTCAAGTTCGATTGATCATACGATTGGCTCATGATCATTCCAATTGATCTTATAATGATTAATCGGATTAATACACAAGCATAAATAATACAAAATCCATATAGTTCGATCGATCAAACTAATGCACTATGATAGATAGGGCGTTCGATCAATCAAGCTGATGCGTGAGGATCAATCAGATCGATCTTATCATTATTGATTGGACTAATGCACAAGGATAAATTTTAAAAAAAAAAAAAAATAGAAAATATTAATTCATAAGATTAGGAAATAGAAAAAACAGAAAACTTTACTAATAATATGAAAATCATTTAATTTTTTGTATTTTTTTTTTTTTGCCACCCCTTGCTTATTTTTATTTTTATTTTTTGTATATATGTATATGTATTTCTTATTTTCCTCATTTTTCTATGTTTTAATGAGACATATGACCACGTGGCAGGTTTTGATTGGGTTGACATGAAATTTCATTTATGATACAAAATAAAACGTACCTATAAAAAAATAAAGTCGTTAAAACCATAGATTGAAATGACATTTAACACAAAAATTAAAAATTAAAAAAATAGAAAAATAGAAAAACTTTACTAATAATATAAAAAGAAGTATTTTTTTTTTTCTATAGGTTTCATTTCTTTTTTGTTTTTTTTTTTTTTTTTAAGTTTAATAAGTTTATATATATATAATACTGGATCATTAGCGTCGACCTAAAGTGGACGCTAATAATAGGTTATCAGTGTCCACTCCTGCAAGTCGATGCTGCATATTATCAGTGTTGACTTTTTAGTCGACGCTGATAGTTTTCATTTTTTTAGAATTTTTTTATTCAGGGTCATTAGCGTCGATACAAGAGTCGACGCTAATTAATGACCCATTATCAGCGTCGACACGTACAGGTCGACGCTGATATGTTTTATTTTTTTTCAAAAAAGATCTATTATTTTTATACAAGGTCATTATCGTCGACCCTGGGGTCAACGCTAATGACCCATTATCAGCATCGATCCATAGATGTCGACGCTGATAATAGGTTATCAGCGTCAACTTTTGGTGTCGACGCTGATATGGTTCTTTAGAGCATATCAGCATCAACCCCATTGTCGACGCATCAAGTTATTTATTAGCGTCGATGAAATTGGACGCTAATACTAAATTGTCATCCCTATTGCTCAACCCGCGTGAGGCAAAATTTCCTGCCAGGTTATTAGCAACGACACATTAGCGTCAACATAAAAGTCGACACTAATAGTGCTTTTTTTGGACAATTAGCATCGACTATGAGGTCGACGCTAATGGTCGACTATTAGCGTCGACTACCAAAGTTGACACTGATATTCGACTATTAGTGTTGACTACCAAAGTCGACGCTGATATTTGACTATTAGCGTCGACCCTAATGGGCGAATTTCTTGTAACAACAACAACAACGTGGAAGAAACATTGGTTAATTTCACACATATTCCACAATCTAAAAGCCTCATGCAAGATCAGAAAACAGAGAAAGAGAAATTTTGTTTTATAGGTCATTTTTTGTTCTACACATTAATGCTCAATTTTCTCATAAAAAATCATTATCTATATTAAAGCTCTGCTAAGTTGTATGCCCCATTTAGAAAAAGTACGATTTTAAATCAAATTGTAGAAAATTGATCGTTTGAAATTGCGTTTTTAAAAAATTACAATTTGAAAACGCATAAAATCTGCATTTTTAAATCTCTATTTTTAAATCGTACTTTTTGAAATTACAAACCTAAATTTCTATTACGATTAGAGCATGACTTGACTTACAAAGTTATGGGACCCAAACATAAGGTAGTAATGGGACCAACAACAAAAACAAACCCAGACAGCAGCTGACAACAACGGGCTGGCATTACACATGTAATTTACTAATGCTCTAATGTTTATACATTACACATGCAGCTTAAAATACCATCTTTTTACGTACGTGCTACATCTCCCTTTTAGCGAAAACTCTAATTTTTTCTTTTAGCAATCATAACAACAATATTCTAAACTTCTGAGCATACGATATAACATTAGTACTCCAATGTTTCAAAAACATCTACATTAATAGTACTAATAACTTTGACAGCAATGGAGATCAAAGAGCTAGGGTATAGTTATTGCCTCTTGTAGCCAACTCCTTCAAACACCTCCCCTTAGAGTATCTCCTCCTTAAACTAAAACAGTTACTAAGTGCCTTAGTTCGATCTATCTTTCTCACAAATTCAACATTAACTCCTAAACAACACCTAGGGTGAAACCTGTTCGAAAGGTTTTGATGTTCAGCATTCAATACACGTGTAAAAACAGTCTTGTTGGCATGTGACAGGATCGAAGCCATTGATCATCTGACATCACGTGATCTTGCGATACCATGTAAAAAGTTGTCTCCTTCAATTTAAACGGCACATTCCCCGTTTGAACACGGTTTTTCTTTTTATCGTGTTTTCTGGGCTTTTCACCTACCTACCACATGTAGATATCTAATCGAACAAACTTCAACTGGTAATCGACCAAATCATCTCATATCCTAAATTTTTCTAATTAAGTCTCTTCAACCTCCTTTTGTCCCATCTTTTTAAGGTAATCCCATACTCCATACTTAAACATTTTAATGTGATATTCCATGCAATTTGATAATATTTTACCATTATTTTATGTGATCTATTTTCACAAGCGACATACTGTCTCATCTGTACAAGGCTCTTTTCTCCAAATATTTTCAAAGTTTCTAAGTCAAATTCTTGACTCCAATAGACCAGATACTTAACAGATCGAGTCGTGCCTAGTTCTTAACGCGTTTTATGGTGTGTTCTTTATTTTATTTCTTTTTCCAGTAAAATATCTTTATTTTTATTTCCTGAGTGTTACATGATCAAATATTCAATGCAAGTCAACATATGGACTTGTGTACGGCTGAAGTCATCTATTGTGTAGTACATATGGGTGTGGACTATGTTCCCAAACACAGAGAATCGATGTCATTCGCTTTGAATATAGCGAAACAAAGTCACCTCATTAATATGTTGTTGGTAGGAAATCATATGGTAAAGGATAAAGTAAGATAAAGTAATGAAAAAGTATGCACACATATAAGCTAATCACAATCTAATTACGCCGATCTGTGGGGCATCACAAATTGGTACCAAGGTAATGATGCCCAACTAAATTTATCATGTCATCAAGTAGGAGATGATATTGTGCCTTAAGGGATATGATGAAAAGAAAAGGGAAAAGAATGATCCCCATCATTCAGTACTAAATTGGGTAATGTCTCCTTCCGGCAGGCTGGTGTAGGAGGTTTTTTGTCCCATCTCTTGTCTAATTGTTCTTCTCTAGTGTGAGAAAACTGATCATGGAAGAGGAGCAAGGTGTTTTCAACCGGAAAATTCCTTTTATCAGGGGGAAACTAAGGGAATTGAAATTGACGAGGAAGATACAGAGGAACTATGATAAAAAGGTCTGCAGTGCTTAGTTGGGAGATTCGGGACACCCAAAAAGATCAACAAAGAAGCATTCAAATCCATCCTTACTCGAATATGGAGGTCAACAGGTGGGATCTATTTCAAGGAGATCCTGGACAATCTGTGGATTTTTTAGTTTGAAAAGGATATTGATAGAAGACGGGTTCTGGATGGAAGGCCGTGGTCCTATGATTGCACCCTCCTAGTCCTGAATGAAGTTTATAGAAGAGTTCCACCCTCCCAGATGAAGTTCAACCAGACTCCTATTTGGGTGCAGATTCATGACATGCCTCTTGCTTGTATGAACAAGAAAGTGGGATATAAGATTGGGAGTTCTTTGGGAAAGGTGGAAGAAGTTGCTGTGGCGGAGGATGACATGGGGTGGGGGAGATATCTTCGGGTCCGGGTGAATGTGGAATTATTCCAACCACTGGAAAGAGGCAGAGCGTTGATTCAAAAAGGAAAGACTTGCTAGGTGACGTTCAAATACTAGAAGCTCCCTATTTTCTGTTTCTAATGTGGCCGAATTCTTCATGAGCCAAAAGGATGCCCTGCTCACTCTCAAAAACAGAAGAACCACCAAAGTGGAACAACTGATTGGGGCGCTTGGCTAAGAGCTGCTGATCTGTATAGAGGTTCTGAGTTATCGGAGGGCCAACGAAGTGGAAAGCCTTCCACCAATTCGAAGGAGGAGACTCGGGCACCGGTAATGGAAGGTCCCATTAATGCGGACTCCAACCAAAAAGGAAGGAGGGAGAATTCTGCACCACCTAGTCCGGATGTGTCAGATGAGAATTCAAAGTCCCATTATTCTTTCCATTCCAACCAGAATTGCGGAAGGAAAGAGACCCTTACGAAGGATGACTGTTACGGAAAGAAAGATAGGGAGAAGAAATGAGGGAAAAGGAAGAATCTGGAGGATTCTGTGGTGAAAAATATGCAAGGACCACAGTCCAACTGTCTTAAGGGGGTGAAGACCAAGCTTTTGTTTTCTTTTAAGGCCCAAGGTGAGAGGAGGCAACCCAGTATGGTCTACAAGCCCAAACAGGATGGCAAGTCAGCTAAGGGATCAAGGGGCAAAAAGAACAAAAGCTCACGTGGCAAGTTGTCAACTTATCCCTCAGCTACGCTATCTGATCAAAACAACTCCCCGGTTCTAGAAGGTAATGGCTCAAGTGAAGATCCCAAATCCTTTCAGCAAGGAAATGGGCAAGCCTTTGAGATGATGCCAATGGGAGACCAAAGAAGCATGCAGGGGACACAGGGAGGTACCAAATCGGGTGGCAAGAACAAGTCGTGGACAAGAATCGCGAGGGGGGATGTTTCGAGAGTGGAAAAGGAGAAAGAAGGCTTTTTCTCCCCCTCAAAAGGGCGTTTGAAGATTTTGCAAAAGGAATTTCAGAGTTTCAACGTTACAAGGAAAAGAGGTATGACCATGAATTTCCATGTTCCGTTTCTACATCGGTGGAGGCTGGTGAACAGCCCCGCCGACAACAATGAGTTGTCTGAGCTGGAACTGTAGAGGGTTGGGGCTCCCTTAGACAGTTCATGATCTTCACCAGATGGTGAAGGAGAAGAAGCCCAAGCTTTTGTTTCTTATGGAAACAAAGCTCATGAATAAAAGTATGATGCAAGTGAAGTATAAGCTCGGTTTTTCAAGAATGTTCACAGTGGACCCTGTGGGGCGTAGTGGAGGGTTAGCATTATTTTGGCAAGATATAGAGGAGGTCACTATCCAAAACTTCTCCCTGAGACATATCAATGCTATGGTTACTCTCAGGGGGTTGGTCTATTCATAGAAGTTCACAGGGTTCTATGGGAATCCAGATAGTGCGTTGTGTGGTGCTTCATGGAGCTTATTATCCCATCTTGGCCAGTTGACCCCTAACGATTGGCTATGTTTGGGTGATTTTAAAGAAATTGCTGATCAAACTGAAAAGGTGGGGGGAAGGATCCGAAATGAAGCACAAATGAGAGCTTTTCGGGGTACTCTGTCAGATTGTTTGCTTAATGACTTGGGATACAGAGGCTCCAAATTCACCTGGAGTAACAAAAGGTATTTAGGGGAGTTCATCAAGGAAAGGTTGGATAGGGCTCTAGCTACGGCTGGGTGGTGTGCCAATTTCCCATAAGCTTCCGTGGAGGTGATGGCTGCTCGAAGCTCTAATCATAGACCTCTCTGGGTTTCTTTCACCTCTCCCCCAATCCGGATCCCCATAATTTTCAGATTTGAAGCAAGTTGGAATGTTAGTGAAGATTGTGCGGATGTGATTAAGAAGGCGCGGTCTGAAGTAGGGGATACTGGGTCATCTTCGAAAGCTGTTCTCCAGAAGCTACGACAATGTCAGCAGGCTCTCTCTTGCTGGAGTTCCTCCAAATTTGGCTCTTTTACAAGAACTCTGAAAGGCTTGACTAAAAGACTTAAGGGTTTACAAGATAAGGAGCATCCAAGTAATTTGGAGGAGATTAAACATCTACAATAGGAGATCCACCTGTTGATGGAGATGGAAGATCTTAGATGGAGGCAAAGAGCAAAGAGGAATGGGTATAAACATGGAGAGCGTAACACCCAGTATTTTCATGCTTGGGCCACACAAAGAAGGAGAACTAATTTCATTCGATCGATTATAGATCAGAATGGGCTTTCTTGGTCGAATCCAGAGGATATTGGAAGGGCTATCAATCAACATTTTCAGTCCCTGTTCACTACAGCAAATCCGGATGGTATTGAGGAAGTGCTCACAGAAGTCCAATCTCTGGTCACATCTAAGATGAATGCAGGGCTCACAAGGTGTTTCACACCTGAGGAGATTAATGATGCATTGGCTCAAATGCACCCTTTGAAAGCCCCTGGACCAGATGGTTTTGGGTTTTGTTTTTATCAGCAGCATTGGGACACAATTGGTGAAGAGGTTAGAAAGGCAGCTCTAAAATTTTTGAATAAAGGTACTTTTGACCCTTCATTCAATTCAACTTTTGTTGTTCTAATCCCTAAGGTCCATGATTCTGTTTTTGTGGGTGACTATCGCCCAATAAGTCTGTGCAACGTGATGTACAAACTAGTGGCAAAGGTGTTGGCCAACCGCTTAAAGAAGGTGCTACCGGCTCTCATATCCCCAAACCAAAGTGCCTTTGTTCCTGGCAGATTGATCACTGACAATATCATTGTGGCATATGAAACTCTCCATACCATGAACACAAGAATGAAGGGGAAGAAAGGGTACATGGCAATGAAGTTGGATATGTGTAAAGCTTACGATAGGGTAGAGTGGGTTTTTCTAGAGAAGATGATGAGGAAGATGGGTTTCGCAGAACAATAGATCAAGCTAATAATGAACTGTGTTTCCACAGTCTCTATTCAGTTCTGATTAAAAATGGCCAGCCTATGGGACAGTTTCTTCCATCACGTGGACTTTGGCAAGGTGATCCACTCTCTCCTTATTTATTTTTGCTTTGTGCAGAGGGTCTTAGTGCTCTTATACAGACTACGAAGAGGGAAGGCAGGATATCGGGCGTGCCTATTGCAGTTGAAGGGACTAGGTTGAGCCATCTCTTCTTCACAGATGACAGCCTCCTCTTTTGTCGGGCAAACTCTATGGAATGGTCCACAATTCTGGAATTACTAAATTTATACGAGCGCGCTTCAGGCCAACAGTTGAATGCCGCCAAGACTTCTGTATTTTTTAGTAGGAACACAAGGAATGATTTCAAAGAATGGGTGAGTTCTACTGCTGGTCTGTCAGCTGTCCAGGGTTTTGAGAAATATCTAGGGCTCCCAACTATGGTGGGAAGATCAAAAACCAGATCTTTTGCCTCCCTTGTGAGCCGTGTTAGAAAGAAGTTGGAGGGATGGAAGGAAAAGTTCTTATCACAAGCTAGGAAAGAGGTTTTACTCAAGGCAGTGGTGCAAGCTATTCCCATTTGTGCTATGAGTGTGTTTAAATTGCCCAAGACCTTGTGCAAGCAACTTAATTACCTTATGAGCAATTTCTGGTGGAACCATAATAGGGAGTCAAAAGGGGTGAGGTTGATTAATTGGAAACGGTTAGGGGTCGCTAAGCAACAAGCGGGAATGGATTTTCGTGATATAGAAGCCTTTAATCTTGCGTTGCTAGCAAGGCAAGGTTGGAGAATTCTCCAATATCTGGTGGCTACAATATTGAGAGAGAAACACTTTCCTTCGGATTCTTTTTGTACAGCTAGTATGGGCAATCGACCTTCTTATGGTTGGTGAAGTTTTTGTTATGGTAGGGAGACTTTGGAAGGAGGTCTTTGGTGGCGCGTTGGAAATGGAGAGAGCATTAAAGTTTGGAAAGATAAATGGCTCCCTTCTTCCTCAACTCCTCAGATCCTCTCCCCGGTGAATGGGCTGGATGAGGAGGCTAGGGTGAGTTCACTCATTGATCCGGGGTCTGGAGGGTGGAATATGCCTCTGCTCAGATCCATCTTTTCCCCATGGGAGGTGGAACTTATTGGAAGTATCCCTTTAAGCCCTTTGTGCAAACCAAACAAACTGACTTGGCAAGGCACTAGTCATGGATGTTTCTCTGTGAAAAGGGCTTATCATGTGGAGATTGTGAGGAGAATAGCATGCGATGGGGAGTCTTCTAGGAGAGCTACAAAAAATATTATGTGCAGGAAAATATGGTCCATCCTTGAGCTCCAGTGCTAAAACACTTTATTTAGAAGTTGTACCACAATATTCTTCCAACTAAAGTAAATCTTTTTCACAAGAAAATTGTGACTAACCCTCTATGTCCTTTGTGTTCAACAGAGGTGGAAATGAGCTGTCATAGTATTTGGAGTTGCCCCTCTGCTGTGGCGGTTTGGCAAGATGCTAATCGAAAAGTCCAAAAACTCTCCACTATAGCTAATGAAGGATGGGAACTTGTGGAGCAATTATGGGGCAAACTGGAGGAGGATGAGTTTGTAGAAGCCATGACAATTGCCCGGTTGCTGTGGATGAGAAGAAATAAGTGGGTTTTTTATGGCCAATTTTCCCCCCCAGTACAAGTTCTGAAGCAAGCTCGTGAAGCAATGGACTCCTTTGCAATCACTCATACTCCATCGACACAGGCAGTTCAGGTACCAGTCAGATGCATGCTAAAGTGGATCAAGCCAATCCAAGGAGAAGTGAAATGCAACTGGGATGCTGCCATAAATTCTAAGAATAGGTGCATGGGGGTGGGAGTGGTGGTAAGGGATGACAAGGGAAGAGATGTAGCTGCTAAGGCTCGGTTTTTTCCAAGTATAGTCAACCCAACTGTGGCTGAATCTATGGGGGCTTGGCAGGCTGTGGTTATGTGCTGTGATATGAGATTTCCACAAGTAGTCTTTGAGGGGGACTCATGGAATGTAGTGTCAGCACTCAACAAAGAAGACCCATGTTGGTCCTCCTTTGGCCAAATCATTGAGGATATAAGAGCCAAGCTTCAAGATATACCTTCTGTAAGGGTGCAACATGTGCCGAGAGAAGCGAATAATGTGACCCATTCATTGGCCAAAGCTGTTGTTTCACAAATGCTGGATAATTCCTAGATAGAGGAATGCCCTTCTTTTATTCAAAGTTGTGTACTTAGAACTAGCTTTATAATGATATTCATCATTTCCCAAAAAAAAAAAAAAAAAAAAAAATGATCACACCATAACAAATATAGTCATCTAACTCATCTCCATGGAAGGTGCATGATAACTTCCACGGAGGTTAGAAGAGAAACAATTGCATTATGTCCTATAAATTAAGGGGGTTAGAGAACAAATTTCATTCATCAATTCTCTCACATCAATCCATTATCTTTGCATTGATGTGAGAGTGAAATTTAAAAAAAAAAAAAATTGAAAGATAGATACACTACATTGACACTTTTTAAAGTTTATATATGGAGAACAACAATGATTTCATTGAGTTCCAACCAAAATCTATTATAAGTAGATTATGAGAAACAACATTGATTCGTTAGTTATATTTTTAATTAGTTTTTGTTCAAATTTGTTTTTAATTCTAAAGGAAAATGATAAAGTAGGAGGTTTCTTCATATGGAAAAAGGAAGAGCATGTGATTTATTTTGAAGTGTGCACCACCTTCTACTTTGCATGAAGCTTACCGCCAAGTAGTGTTCATGTCCAAGGGGGAAGTTTATGCAACTTTAAGTTGCTTAATTAAAATGGTGACATTAGCAACTTTTTAACATTCTAAGTACTTGGTAATAAATAAAATAAAACAAATTATGTCATCTTGTTGTATATTCCACTTACAACAAGAAAGACAACATGTTACCCTGCCTCTCTGAAGAAAAAGAAAAAGAAAAAATGTAAACGATCATAATCCCTTATTATGTCAATAGAGGCGTGAGAAGGGAAAAGACCAGAATAAGAGTTAAGAGGAAAGGTTAATTTGATGGTGTCATTAATTGGATCGATGGATGAAAAAATGTTACATGTCTTGTGGGGAGACACGTACATTACCCCAAAAAATTTCAATAAATTTTACTCCTAATTTTTTTTTTTTTTTTTTTTTTTAATTTTGCCTCTTCAATTTTTTTATTTTTTTATTTTATTTATTTTTTTTTTTTTTTTAATTTGGCCCTATATTCATAAGGCTGGTCCGCCACTGCATTACACCCATCAATCCTATATAGATTGTGTTTTAACTTCTCTTTTTTGGACGTGACGTGCAGGGGAGGGCCATGCCATGTGGATTTATTTTGGAAAACTTTTTGCAAAGCTAGCCGCCAGAATATTTGAGTCAAGTCTACGCATAAAAGCCTTAGATAATGCCATAATAGTATGTTTGCTAACGTGTTTTAAGGGATATTTTTTATTATTAGTTTGAAAGAGTATTTTGGCGTGATATAAAAGTTAAATTATTTTTATATTTTTATAAGTATATTATATTTGAGTTGTTTATTCATATTTTTATTTTGAAAAGATAAAATCAAAGATTGAAAACAAAAATTTTAATTAACAAACAAAAATGTAACAGTAAAAATCAATCATTAAATCAACACCTGTAAAACAAAATAAATAAATAAATAAATAAGCACTAATTTTCACCGTCACGTCTTCCTAACTGTATACCAATCGTACAACAATTTACTAAATAAGATTATTTCTTATTAATACCACATGACTTAGCTTTTAGCTTTGCACTTTAGGAGAGTGACCAAAATAACATTTTCCACGAGAAAGAACGAAAAGGAAAGAAAGACAATGATATATATATATATATATATATATATATATATATATATATATATATGAGTAATACTACACATCATCCCTTTGTCCTCCTTTTGTCACCTCAAAATTGATGTGGCTCTTAAAATTACCATTGGATTTATGATAGATCACTATTGGATTTTGATCCAATGGTGATTTTAAGAGCCACATCAATTTTGGGGTGACAAAAGAAGGACAAGAGGATAATGTGTAGCATTACTCTCTCTATATATATATATATATCCATGCCGCGATTTCTGATTGTAAATTTCCAATGGGATGTGGAAAAAAAAAATCCCAACCTTCTTTTCTTTTGAATTTTCTTTGTCTTTAATAGGACATGTTTGATGCTTAAGGGGTTGTTTGAGTAGACGAATTTTTTGTATTGTTTTAATTTGTATTATTCTTTATTGTTTTCAAATTTGCGAATATTAATATATATATATATATATATATATATATATATATATATATATATATATATATATATATATATTTGGAAAGGTGAATTAAATTGAAAAAGTAAAATGAAAAAACGAAAAATAAAAAATAAAAAATTATCTCTAAATTCTAAAAACCAAAAACTGAAAAAAAAAATAATAATAATAATAACTTATGGAGATGAAAAATGACATTTAACTTATCATATATGTGGATCGATGCAGAATTTGTAATGTTGCTTGCGAGGAAGAGAAAAAAGAAGAAAAATCAATAAAATAGATAGCATTGTATTGTTGAGTTTTGTTCTATAAAAGTCTTAATTCATCCAAAAAAAAAAATTAATTAATTAAGCATGCAAGAAAATAAAATAATAATAATAATAATAATTAACCATGCATGCCATACAGCTTCAATACGTAGAGATGAATTAGAATTATAGAAATATAGGGGAAAATAAGAGATAAATTGAAAAGAGAAAGAAATAATTAAATTGATGGAAGAACTTGTAGAATCATTCTCCTTTGTTTCTTCATTTAGGTCTTGTTTGGTTCGTGAAATAGCTTCTTGGAATAAAATGATTATTCCTATAAAATAATCATTCATTTGTTTGGCAGGGCATATTCCTTTACGAAAAGGAATAGTTATTATTAAAGGAATGAACTACATTTTCTAGAAAAATTACTTATTAGTTTCTATTTTCTTTCTATTTTTCATTTTTTTTTTTAAAAAAAAAAAGGGAAAAAAAGAATTCCAAAACCCCTTTACATCGTGGTGGACATGCTCTCCTCCGTCTGGTACTCCCGTATCAGGTGGTAGTACATTATCTGCTCCGGGGAGCCCGGTTCGCTCAGCTGGTCTGTCGTCAGCTTAGCCATGGCTTCGTCATTCGGTGCCAGAACAGTCAGCACGTAACCCTCTGAGTCTGAGACCAACCGGCCCATCTCGTTGGCCAAGGAGGTCAGGTTCACCAAAATATCGGCCATCTCGTTGTACCCACCGTAGTGTAGGAGGGTCTGGATGAAGTCCTTGACCTGGGCCTCTGTGTTGAACTGGTGGTGAGGCCCGCCGGTCTCGGGGCCGGTTTTTTCAGGCGATGCATCCTGAGGTCGACTTCGGGGGCTCCCTGGGGTTTGATGGCGGAGATGGAACGGATGCTCCGGCGGTTGTTGAAGTTGTCCTGGACGGACTGGGGAATTAGGAGCCGTTCGATTCCGTGTATCACGCCGTCGGGTCGGGTCACCGAGTCCGGGTGGATCACCTTGGAGCATCGTTCCTGGGAGCGAAGATGGTGATGTTGTCAACAGTCTCTTCCAGCGTCTGCAAGAGCAAAGCCTTCTCCACCAGCTCGGCCACTTCCGTGTAATGCGAGTCCAGCAGAGTCATCAGGACCGAGTTGGAGCTTATCTGGCCGGTGCCCGACCCAGAGGACGACCTTGGGTCGGAAGATTCAGGCAAAGCAAGGCATATTCCGACCACGAGACAAAGATAAGATATGGACAGTACTAGCTTTGAGGTGGGGGTGGCATAATCCGTGGGTGGCTGGCCAGTTGGTCGGCCACCCACCGGTTTTTAATTTTTTATTTATTTATTTATTTTATAATTTGAATTTTTTCTTTTTAACTTTTTTTTATAAAAAAATAATGTGAAATTTTTTTAATAATTTTAATTGGATTCCAATTAAAGTACGTAAATTGTTACCAAACTAAAGAATAAGAATAATCATTTCATTCCACTCCTTTTTATTTTCTAGTAATAACTATTCTATTTTTTAATAGAATACTCATTCCGTAAATCAAACAAGACCTTAATATTTGGTTATAAATACACGAATCAATCTCTAGCTTCTATCGTCATTTGGTTATATTACTCAATGATCTCATTAATTAATACAAAAAAAAAATCTATATTTTTCTTTATTTAAGTGATGCTTTTAAAATATGTAGCAATATCTCACACCAACACCCAGGGCCGGCTCAATACATTTTGGGGCCTTAGGCGAAAAGTTTAAATGATACATTTTTAAAAAAAATAAATAAATATTAATTAATTTAAAAAACAGAATGGTAAAACTTGATTTGTCAAAGGAAAGACAAATTAGTGTTAGAATGTTTCCTAAAACCGAATAAAAAAAATTAATGTAATTGATTAATTGAGTTTTGGTAATTTGTTTTTTTTTAATCACTAATCAGATATGGAATGATTTTAAGGACTTGAATGATAAGTTATTGGAAAATAATAAAAATTGAGAAGAGAGAAATTCAAATTCAAATAAGACTTGAATAGGGAAAATGAGATAAAAAATAAAAACTTATAAAGAATAGGATTTAAAATGAAAACTTAGAGACTTTTCATCTTCTTAGTATTTATTTTTTATTTTTTTCATTTTATTTTGATTCTTGAAAGTTGGACTTAACACCTTCAATTTTTTGAACATTGAAGCCTTCAATTTTTAATGTGAGTAATTAAGACCTTCAATTTAGGAGCTTTCATATCTCATTAATTCTATTTTGAACGTTCAAAGAAATTGAAGGCCTTTAATGCAGAGACTTTCCATATCTCATAAGTCACAAGTCGTTAGTAATTAGACGTACAAAAAATTAAAGGCCTTTAATTTAGACTTTTCATATCTCACAAGTCGTTGGTGATTAATTAAGGCCTGAATTTATTTTATTTTATTTTTTTAAACCTGCAGTTTTTTGACGGGAGAAGGCCCCTAGGCAGCATATTTTAAAGCATTGGCATTACCGGAAACAATGCTTTGATGATTCGTCTTTTTGTAAGCACTTTTTTTCTTAAAATAAATCTTCATTAATTGGGGCCTTATTAAATTGGGCCCTGCATTATATTATTGCCTTTTTTAATTTTATTTTTACCAAGATTTGTGGCCTTATTTAAGTGTATTGATCATATTTAAGGCCTTAATTTTTATTTTTTTTAGAAATAAATCTCTATTAATATTTTTAAATTAGGGGCCTTATTAAATCGGGGGCCTTAGGTGGTCGCCTAATCCGCCTAAGCCTCTAGCCGGCCCTGCCTACACCCTAGAATAGGATTCTCTCAATTTCAAATGAAATTGATACTATACATTTTATGGTTAAAATTTAAAGTCGATGCATATAATGGTATACATAATTTCACGTTATTTAAATTTTTAAAAGATGTGTCAACTTTAACTTTATATATACCGTTAAATGCATCAACTTCAAATCCTGACATTTTAGTTGAAATAGATAATTTAAATGAAATTGAGTGGATCATATTCCCCTAGTGCTAATAAGGGACCAAGAAATTAATCCTGACTATGAACAGTATGTGGTCCATGTGCATGCATGCGTCCAAGGAAAAAAAAAAAAAAAAAAAAAGGGTAGTGAAAGCATTGCACAAGTGGAAGAAACTGATAGATATCTAGTGCAACGATCCGCTGCAATTTTTAGGGTATTACACAGTGCAATACATTTATCTGGATTGTTCATTTAAAATGAATGGTCAAGATCATGACAAATGTAGTTTATCATAATAATAAATAAATTAAAAGAAAAAAAGAAAGAAAAAGATGCAAAATCTTCATATTACACTAACATTCCTATATATACCCCCCATGCATGCTTCATTTTGTATCATCCCCCTTGTAAGGTTTCGCTTTGCAAGATCTAGAGAAAACCCAATATGGGAATCAGCAAGATTTCGCAAGCCATTGTTTGTGTCCTCAGTTTAACCATGGTCCATCTCTCCTGTGCCCAAAACACACCTCAAGACTACATAAATGCTCACAACACAGCTCGATCACAGGTGGGCGTCGGACGTATAACATGGGACGCAAACCTAGCCGCTTATGCCAAGAACTACGCTAATAAACTTACGGGTGATTGCAGACTTGTGCACTCCGGTGGTCCTTACGGTGAGAACCTTGCAGGGAGTAGCGGTGACCTCACGGGTGCGGCTGCGGTGGGCTTGTGGGTAAAAGAAAAGTCCAACTATAACTACAACTCTAATTCATGCGTTGGTGGAGAGTGCCTTCATTATACTCAGGTGGTTTGGCGAAATTCTGTACGTCTAGGGTGTGCTAAAGTGAGATGCAACAATGGAGGCACGATCATCAGCTGCAATTATGATCCCCGAGGCAACTATATCGGCCAGCGACCTTACTAAGAGCTTCACATCTATATGTATTACGTCCTCAAAGCCTCTATGCTTTAGAGAGTACTTACCATTAAATAAGTCATGTATTGACATTTAATTTGGGGACATGCATGTTCAACAATAAAAGCAATAAAGCTGTGAGATTGAAGTAATATTATCAAGAAAAACTTGACATGTCTAACTGTCTAAGGGCTTTTGAATCTTTAGACACATAAGAGTGAATCAAGCTGCGCACAGGCATCCAAACACACCCTTGGCCAAGTTTATTTTAGCGTAAAATATTTTCAAAAAAAAAAAAAAAAAAGAATCTCTACTTTGAAGTGTTTAGCTCTACCTATACAAAATAATTATAGACTTCAAATTATTTTCAACTGTAAAATAATAATAATAATAATAATTACATTCGCAAGGAGTAAAGTGGTTTACATTTCTCATATTTCTGATGCTAGGAGGCATGTAAGAAAATTGGTTTTTACAATAAAGAGCCAAACAAGCTAGTCAGAAGATAAGAGATCGAGCTGATTGCTACGTACGTACAGATCATGTGATACCATGAGAAAGTTCAAACTTCTTGATAATACAAACAAGTTCAAGTTTTCATTCTCAGCTTGATCGATCAACATCTCTCAGTGCTAGAGATCGACACTTCTCAAACTATTAGCACAAGGTGGAGCCGTGGAACGGAGGCATAAGGTGTTTGATATCTCCTAATTAAAAGGGGTACTTGAATATTCGCTTAGGGTGGAGATTGTTAAAGATGGTAACTCATATTCTTAATGAGGAATATTAATTAGTATCTAGTGAAAAATTGGCTACTCGTTTATGAACGTAATCACATTGCTGAACTATATATAAATTTTATGTGTATTGTTTTATTTCCTTCTTCTTTTTAATTTTAAGGGGAAACTTCTTCACTTAACCCCATGAACTTAATTTCATCACATTTGCAATGACCCCTCTAAACTTTAAAAACTCTCAATTTAGTGTATTCTTCTTTTAATTTTTTTCAATTTCACCATAAATCCTAACGGATGGATGTCAAAATTCTCAAAATACCGTCATTTATTTTGGAAAAAATTGCAAGGATTTAGGGGTTGGTCAAGATTTAACAGAATGTACAAAAATACTCACACCTGAATCTTTGAAGAAAAAAAAAATATGGGTATTTTTTAAATTTTGACAGAATTTAACGAAAAATCCTAACATATATATGGGTGGAAAAAAAAATTGAAATATAGATACACTAAATTGAGATAAAGAGTTTTTAAAGTTTATATGGATAACTACAAAAGCGACGGCAATTTAGGAGAGTTAAATGAAGTTTTCCCTAATTTTAACTAAATTACATAAGTAATTATTATAATTAAATTAATGCTTGTTTGGTTTAATATAAGAAAAAGTTATCCCGGCTGGAGTATTAATTATTTAGGGTCTGCTAATTAATTGGAACTTAACTGTTGAGACAAGATTTTTTTTTTTTTTTTTTTAAAGATGAATAAACTTTATCTATAGAAGAAAAAATAATACAAGAAGAATATATAGATCGGTTTGTGGGTGCAAAATCAGGGTTCTTTCAATTCTTTTTCGTTGTACACATGGAATTTAAGCACTAGAATTTATCTAAACTACACATATGGATAAAATTGACAAAATAATTTCAACCTAATAAAGTCCATATATATAAGAGTGTTTTAGAAATTTTTTTTTTTTTTTATTTTATCAAGATATCTACGTATGATTCTATAAAAATCCATCTAATAAGATGGAGAAAATTCAAAACTACCGTGAATATTGTGATAGAAAAGGAGGGACCATCCTTTTGGCACTTATGTTGAACGTAATTGTGGAACATGTGGCTTTCTAGCCTTTCAATTCCCCGCTGATCGATAGCAGTGACAGAGGGTGACCATGGCCCCATCCTCCAAATTATTGCCAAAAAAAAAAAAAAATATGTGGTGACTATTAAGTGGACTTTAAATCCCAAAAATATATATAAAGGTTGACCCCCCCCCCCAAAAAAAAAATCTTTTGTAAAAATACATATCTATACTACATAGAATATAGCACTCCAAATTTAATAATTTTTTTTAAAAAAAAAAAAAATTATATATATATATTTATAATTATGTGGTCGACCATGCACCAAGTCCTAGGAGACATGGTTTGTATGATTATAATGCTAGAAATTATTTTTTTATTCTTTAAAATTGATGTGAGTTTTAAAATTATTATTGGATCAAAATCTAATAGTCATCAATTTCAAATTCAATTGTAATTTTAAAAGCCGGTCACATTTGAAGGATAAAAAAAAGGTATCCAGCATTACTCGTGTATAGCTAGATTGTATATGGTGAATGACTTTAATGGGTGATGTCATCCTAATTACATCATGCATGACGAGGATTTCGTATACATCATCGGTGCTAATTAATGGTGTTCCTTCGATGATCGATCTACTGCATGCCTGTCACATAGAGCCTTTCCTTGCCAACTGATCGATACGAGCAATGGCGGGTAGCTAATACAAGCGTGGGGTAAAACAAAACCAATAAAAACAAATATGATGGGAGTAAAAAATTAAATTTTGGGCCTATTTCATATATATATATATATATATTAAAATTTAAATGATTTTTTAAAATTTTGGGGACTAGCCGAAAATGTGGTTCTGTCCCTTGTCTAAAGAATGTCCCAAGCCTTCTTAGGACAAGTTTAGTACGTAAAATAACTATTTCATTAAGAAAAAAACAAAAAGTTATTTGTTGTTATTGTGCACAATAATATGAAATTGAAAAAAAAAAAGAATAAGAGAAAATTAAGACACAGATTTACGTAGTTCAACAACGTGTTTACGTTCACAGTAGTGCAGCTATATTTCAGTATATGATTTAGGGTTAGAATAGAAAATACTTATAAGAAAACCCTAAGGTAGAGGCATAAGGGGTTTGATATATCTCACTACAAGAAATTCACTCATTAGCGTCGACAGTAAGTGGACGTTAAAAGTCCAAAAGTCGACACTACAAGCCCGACACTGATGATGCTCAGCCAATCATCAACGTCGACTTAAGAGTTGACGCTGATGATCAACTATTATGTCGACGCTAATGATAAATTAAGTCGACCCTAAAACGTTTACCACACATACCATAAGTCGATGCTGATGATAGAATATTAGTCTATCATTAGCGTCAACTTGTGTGGACGCGAATACACTAAAAAAAATTAAAAAATAAATAAATAATAAGATATTAGCGTCGACCCTTGTCAATGCTAATACCTGGAAATTGTTTTGAAAAAAAAAAAATTAACACGTCATAGTCGACGCTAATA
Source organism: Alnus glutinosa (assembly GCF_958979055.1). Taxonomy (NCBI): domain Eukaryota; kingdom Viridiplantae; phylum Streptophyta; class Magnoliopsida; order Fagales; family Betulaceae; genus Alnus; species Alnus glutinosa. The sequence continues at coordinate 22,597,740 of NC_084896.1, forward strand.
GTCTATCGCAACTTGTATGGATGCATATACACTAAATAAAATAATAATAATAATAAGATATTAGCATCAACCCCAATACCCGAAATTTTTTTTCATTAGCATCGACGGCCCTAAAAAATTAAAATAAATGTATATATATATATTAATGGACTATTAGTCGACGCTAATACCCTAAAAAATTTAAAATATATATTAAATAGGCCTTTAGCGTCGACCTAAAACATTTTAAATATATATATTAATATGCCATTAGTAATTTATACATGTATTTCGTAATTTATACACAAGAAAGAAAATGATAAAACATACAAATAGATGGGGAACTTAGTACAATTCAAGCTTAGACAGAAGCTAACCATAATCCAACACAATATATTTACTTTAATAGCCTAAAACTGATATATATAAGGTTGGAAAGTGTTTTTGTTTATTGGCACTCTCTTATAATATGTCTTAGTAATTTTCAAAATCACATTGAAAGATTTACAAAGTGCAAATAGAGAACCAAATAACATAAAATTAGTCACTTTGATATCAAAGTATCAATTCACTTCCATGAAGGGTTGCATGAGATTACAAACTTGTACAAGGCAACGTGAAAGAGTTAAATATGAGTAAGTTTACACACCTCAACCAGATATGGAACTGAGAAATATAGGTCTCCAATATTCGCCCATTGTCCTATAAAGAGATAAATGCCTTAATTTTGTAATTTATATTACCTACTATATAACTAATGTCTTTTCATATGATAGCATTCTCCAATATCCACATTGATCGGTCCTGAAGGAGTAGCTAAGCAAGAACCAAACCTGAGTGGTCAGCTTCAGAAAAGCTGAGTGGTCAGCTTCATGGTATGTCAAACACAATGATGAATGATCTCCTATACATTTAGATTAAAGAAGCAGCTGAACATGGCATTCTGATAGCATACCTGATTGTACAGGTGATAAAATATGCCAATCCATAACATATCTGACAAGAATTTGTACGTAGAGACCCACTTTGGTAATAGCATCCTTAAAACCATACTGCATATGTTGGGCCCCTCAATCTGAAAGAAACTCAAGAATTCCCATGGTTATGTACATAAACTATTAGTGAAATACTGGGATTATAAAAACTTACATAACGTTCGTGACTAGTTAACTTACGATTATTGCCGGTGGGATGCAAACCAAGAAGGCAATAATTGAAATATAAGCATACACATCTATGTTGTCCATACCTATCTGTTAAAATCAAAGTATTGGTTAGAAAGCTTTGAGAAATGGATGCAAAAAAAACTAAATGTGTTCCCTCAACTTAATTTTATCCCATATTTTCACACAAAAGTTGCTTATTGGAACTATGAAATCATGATGTTCTTAGGGAGTGAATTCAATTATAATAGTTCTCTTGCAAAATATCAAAAATCCGTCAGAAGTATTGATAACATTGTTGTACATAGCATGGTAACTAGTAAGATCTTAGGGGTTTTTGGTAATCCTATGAGACACAAGCCTATGGTGTTTCACATAAAATTGACCACAGTTGGCTTTGTAACACTAAAGACATCACTTCAATCAACTGCATTAAAAAATGCCTTGTCACCAAATCTCAAAGGGGTCATTTAACACATCACACGCAACTGTATTAAAAGAAAGCTTTGATTAGAACTCACACGAATCATTCCATCCAAAAGGCATTTCCAAAAAATGCTTTTTTTATTTTCTCAAAAGATTTCTGTGATTGCAAAAGATTTTGAAACAAGGATATGCATTAGCCAACAACTCTTAATAGGGATTGCTTCCTCATACAGAATCCTTACATCAACATCCAGTTTCTTGAACTAGGCCATATAGCATAAAATAACCAAGGCTCTTGAACCTAGAACTACACTCTAGAGCTTATAAAATGAAGAACATAACTAAATTTTGAGCAAGTACCATACTCATTGAAAGCTCTTACCATTGCTTTCTTTGAATAGATGCTCCTATAGGTAAAAGCTATGTTGGAAATCATTGCAATGATGAAACCAGTCCAGTTGAAAGAAAGTTCAGTTAATGATGCCATTGATACACCTAAAATAAAAGTTACAGATTGCATCAATGGTCAGTTGATAAAACATAGAAGCCGACCCCATACTGCATTCAGATTTAAATGGTGAGTTGGCATTGTCAAGTTTGAGAAATTGGCTACACATGCACATCCATAGATGCACACACATGTAGTTTTTGACAAGATTACTAGCATGTTTGAGTAATATATCCTACATATCAACTTTATGGAATAGTCAAAGTCTAAAGAGTTACCAAAAACAACAGGGGCCAACGAGAGCCACAGGGACAAGGGAATTTGATGGCGTAAAACACACTGAGAAGTAGAAGTATTGAAGAATAGCTCCAAAGCTGCACAAAAAAAAAAAAAAAAAAAAAAAAAAAAAAAAAAAAAAAAAAAACATTGAGATTAGTTAGGAACTAAAAACTATCATAAACTCGGTTGCCTCTTAACTTTACCAAACACATTGAGGTATCATTGATCAAAGAGGCATGCACACAACATATACATCAAATAAATTTAACAGATTTAAAAGAAAGTACAAATTTTACTGACAAACTAAAAATTAAAGGCAAAACCAGCTACCTGCTCTCAACAAATCTGTCTATATGCATCTCCTCAAACCTTATGACGACCCCTTTTTTTTTTTTTGGTATAAAACATTTATAAAACATAAAAGGGTCATCACAGTGGCACAACTACATGTCGCTCAGCCAACATACATACATGCTCCATATCATGTACCTGATATTCAGAGTAATATTTAACAGCGGAATAATCATAACACTGAAACTCATAACGGAAAGCGTATCTAAAAATACATGTGGTTCATACAAAAGAGCCATATATCTGTCTAATTGTTTAAGGCTTACAATTATCCACTAATACAAAAGAATGGCTACACAAAAGAATATGTGACACCTATGTCACTAGCCATATACAAAATACCCTAAAAGAGTGAACTCCATAGTCCAACTCATTACGACTGTCGCGGTGTGCTTCAATCATAATATCCCAAATGCGCAGTTACGGGGTCCTCCTCTAAGTCAGGTGTACCTGCAGTCAAAGGGACACCATCTATACGGTTGTGGGGGTTTGCCACATCTGTATAGGTAAAACGATGAGTTCACCGCCTCAGTACATAATACCGAGACCTCAGTGATATTAAACTAACTGAGTTTTCGCAACGAACCAACTTTTTTCCTTTCTAGTCTCGCGTACACTATAACAGCTACCAATTTATAAACTTTTGTTTGAAAACCCCCATAGCTGATATAGCGAACACCGACTATCAGATACATTTAAAACATATTATGTAGTTGGACTCATACGTAGAAGTTCCAATGGCTTGGACGCAACCACGTATACACCCATCTACAATAATATTTTTATGTTGGTAGCTCAAATGCACAGAGATCTAACATTATTAACTGTGATATCACCGTGCCTCAGGGCATTACAACTTCATGTCTATGGCACATAGTTGTCCATGCAGTTACTAGAGTACAACTCTGATATTCAAGCACTTCTTACTAATGTACCACGACAATCCATCTACCTACTCCCAAGTCACACTGAAATCACAACCAATAGCGTCACAACCAAGTACACCAAGCTTAAAACATGTCATCTCGCTCTTTACTACAAGCTTACTATCATTTTTCGAATATGGTTAACACCGAATCCTGGGACTCATGCCTATGACAATCCATCTACCTACTCCCAGGACACTATATTACTCATATCGAATAATGACAATACCCTTATACGTCCAAGCTCAATGTTCTTAAATTATGCAACTAGACGATATCAATATACATAAACTCTTTGCCATTAAAACTCTTAGCATATTAATACGTTTAGCATAAAAACTACAATATTTTATATCATGAAAACATCACACAATTTAAATCATGCTATATATGCTATTCATGCTGATGTGCTGTTGTTAAACTGCTGAACTGAGCTGTTACTGGGTTGCTGCTGGGTTACTACTGTGTTACTGTTGGGTTACTGTATGCTTTATGCTCTATGCTTTGTGCTTGACCAGTAAATATTGACTTACTGTGTTATGCTGTTAAATCATACTTTTCTAAACATTTTAATATTTCGTCCAAATCATGCAACACACAATACTAGATTCTGAAACTATCATTGATATATTTGAACATACTTTAAAGTACTCAAATCAAACAAAACAGATATATTCAACATACAGTTGGTTTGGATTTATAAAACAATATATATATTTTGCAATTCTATGATATATAAAAATAACAATTTTTCAATGAGTAAAATATCACATGACTGCTTCCACACCAATACTAACAAGTCTTAGGCTCAATCCACAAAGTGTCGTTGTACATGATAACATATTGCATCCATTTAATTTCTATTCAATAATTACACTAATTTTCACTTTGAATTGCTCAATGACTATTTTACTCAGCAATTGCCTAAATTCATACATAACAATATCCCTAGGCTTATAAATAAAACCCTCAATTTTATACAAATTACTAACATTAAAACTTAACCCCACAAATATTTTTTTTCTTACAAAACCCATGATTAATTTGGGGTTAATTATCACTATCACCACCGTTAACCCGCAATTAACAATCTAGTTTTTAAATAATTAAAAACCCCAAATTAATCTAATCCACCAAATTAGGGGTTTCCCCAAACTTAACCATAATAACAATATTACTAACTCAATGGCCTTTACCAAGAGTTAATCTCATAAAATCCCACAAAAATCAAATACCCAAAAATTAAGGCTTGAGGAAAAGCTTACCCAAATTCACCAAACTTCAACCCAAAGTTTGGGTAGCCTCAAGTAAGCTCCAATAAGCTCAAATACCTAAAGAATATAGAGGATTAAACTCATATTCAGGAATTTACCCAAAAATCACAAAATCATGAGTTTAGTGTTTTACCTTAAAAAAATCGGTAATAACGTAGATTTGAGTGCAAGGATCACGTTTCCGAAAATGAATTGAAGATCCGACCGTTGGATCTGCGTAAATCAAGATTTTTGTATGAAGATCCTTAAGAGAACTCTCCCCCCTATTTTCCTTTCCTCCTTACTGATTAGAAGGAATGAGGCACTGCCTCATTCCTATTTTCCTTTAAGTGAGGCACATGTGCACCTCAAGTTATTCTTTTTTTTTTCTTTTTTTTTTTTAACAGAAGAGGCATTGCCTCTTTTGGTTGAAGGGTCGTACGGCCCTTCAATGTTAACAATGGTGAGGCGCACAACTGTGCACCTCATCATTTTATTTTTTATTTCTTTTTATTTCTTTTCTTTTATTTTTCTATTATTTTTATTTCTTATTTCTTTTGTAATTCATAATTCTTTTTTTTTTCGACTTTAAAAATATTCTCTTACATTTTATTTTCTTGGCTACCAATTACAAGTCCATAGGATCAAAATAAAACCACACCAAATAGGCTTATTTTTATTTTATCCTAATAAACCCATTAAATATTTTCTAGGACATTACAAACCTGCAGAACAGGTCAGTACCCTTCACAATTGGCACCAATGGCCTAGTCACCACAGCCACTCAACCGAAAATATTGCCTATCGATATCTCTTATCATCCTGCAAACACTTTAAAAAGACTGATTAAGATATATATATATATATATATATATATATATATATATATATATATATATATATATATATATATATATATCCCTTGCATTGTTTACTCAAAGTTCTTTAACCTTCATAGACATGTCAAGGAGAGGTTTACTAACTCAAAGTACTAAAACCGAAAATTGTTTAAGGTTTTAATGTAATATAAAGTAGGTTTACTAACTCAAAGTTGTTCAACCGAAAATTGTTTGAATATCATACTATAATACAAACCAAATTTGTTCAATTATGCTGGCGGAAATACAACCCAAATGGACACCACAAAAAAATACCCAACTACACAGCTGTTCCAAATCTCATTCAAGTGTTGTCTTAGCTTGATTTACCCGCAGTGACGCTACATTCAGACCACCTACCAAGAATAGATTTTTATATCCTGATCAATAAGATTTTTCACTATTATTTAACATGTGTGTGTGTTTTGAAAATAAGATTTCAAACAACTACTTCATGTGTGTGTGTGTGTGTGTGTGTTGAAAAGTAAAGCGTATAGAAATATTGTCTAACCCTCCAAAACGTGACAGTATCATGTCAATAGTGGCCTGGAGATTTTTTGTTATGTCCACCAGCTTAACTTGTTCAGTTCTTGTTTCAGCCAACTTAATGTTCATCTCTTGGAAATCACTTTGGGTTCCTTCTAGCTTCTTCTCTGTCGCCTGCTATGTTAGTATGTATTCACGGTTGTAAGACTGTGTGAATGAACACGTCCGAGATGAACATAAAGGGGTAGGTATGACACCACACCCCATTCCTTTCACGTGAATTGAGCGTCGACCCCCTAGCACTTTTGTCATTATCTCCATTTGTCTTTCTTCTTCAGGAATTTCCTCTTGCATAGGGTTATCCTCGCCCCCGATATTCACTAATTCATTGATCTCATTCTGCACAAGCCATATATTCATGTATCAAAATATACCATTAACATTCTTCATTAATAAAAATAACAATCACATAAAAAATATTTCATTTACTCACATATAAACCCTCAACTACTAGGTTCACAAAAGAACCGTTTTTTCTTGTATGGGTATCCCTGTTAAGATCAATAGGTTTGAGAGGCTCTCTAGTTTCTTGTTCCTACACATAATTAACGCATACACTAAATAATGTATACACATAATTAACACATACACTAAATAATGTATACACATAATTAACGTATACACTAAATATTATGCTATAAATTCTTACATTTTTGTATACCGCTTGAACGAATGAGCAAGTGTCTACCGAGTGAGCCATATAAAGTTTTCTTCTATTCTTTTTGTTCCTTTTCTACTGTTTCTGATGAATTTCAACCAACAAAAAAAATTACATTATTCATAAGATTTCATATCAATATATGCAAATCATATAAAATTTAATTGTATAGTCATTTTAATCAAATTTATTTACCACCCACGAATCCGTCTCAAATAAGTCGCATATTGATTTCCAAGCATTGGGATGGATATCGTCCGGGTGTTTTTCCCTCACAGCAGCCTTAGCCGTGGCTATCGCTTCAACATTATTTTTATCAACACCTTGAAAATGTATTTTGTACTCTTTCTTATACATTTTGGAGCCAATCCTAGAATAAGACGACTCATTTTATGGCATACAGTGATTACGTCCTCTGATGAGTGCCAAATATTGTATATTTGAACTCCTTAATTTACACTAGTTAGACCTTTGGCGTTATTATTTTCTGATGTTTTGGTTAGTTTTGGTGTTTTTGCATTTTTCCAGGACATTAAGAGAAAAATGGTAATTTTCAAGTGAAAATACATAAAAAGATGGAAATTCGGAATTGCTAGGAAGTCGATCGATCGAATCTCAAGTCGATCGATCGAAAATTACCCGATGTCGATCGATCGATTTTATTGAATTTATGCGGAGCTGGAATTTCGAAAACCCTAAGCTAACTCTATAAATACCATTCTTTTCTCATTTTTGAGAGCGCCCTAGGCGTCGTTCTCACTGTAGTTTAGGGTTTTTGGGTTGATTTTGACCTAGAACTTCCATATTTTGTAAGTCTTTCATTTTAGGATTATTGTTGTTTATTTATGCTTTCTTTAGTTATGTGTAGCTGAAATTTCGTCTAGGGGTGAGGATGAAACCTCACCATTGAAGAGAAACTGAGTTTCCATGCTTGTTTATGCTATTTGAGTTTATGGGTTTTGATTTCTCATTGTTCTACTTCGATTATTGAGATTATTGTTGGATATCTCTTGTGATTTCTGGATACAAGTGATGATTTGATATAGTTTCATTAAATTGATGGCTTGGGTTTTCATTTATCAAAATGTTGGATATTCGTTGTGTTTCATTCCATGGATACATTTGATGATTTAGTCAAAACTAGATATCTTTTGTGATTTGTGCAAGTATGGATTAATCGAATGATTTAAACAATTTTTTAAGCAAAGTAGAACAAACATAAGATTTGTATTTTGAAAACTTCAAATCGTGTAGATAAGCATGAGAATATGTAGCTATGATTTGGTGGGTGTGGATTCCAAAACTCTAGACCCCTTTATTTTCATTAATTTTGTTTATGTTTTCTTTTGTTAAAAATCACTAAATTTGGAACTAGGTTAAAATAGGATTAGTTTGAATAGAGATTAATTTTTACAACACAATTCTCTGTGGGATCGACCTCGCACTTGCAAAACGCTATATTGGAAACGATTCGTGCACTTGCGAGTATTATAATTTCACAACATCCTCATTTGCGACCATATGACAGCTTGAAGAATCTCTGGGACAATAATTAAGAGAAAAATGGTTATTTTCTTTGTCACGTTATTTATAGTAACATTACCTCAAACATTATCCCTTATACCTGAATATGCTCAAATGTCTTATCCTTTTGTTCAGGTGGCACCACGGTCCAACAATCATGATGCAGTTCACACATGCAACGAACAATCGCACTGACTTTAGACACGAACATTGATGCATTATCTTCTAAAAGAGCTCGGTAGCCGTCACGAATTTCTATTGGCATGGGACCATGCACAGCTACAATGTCATTCAACTTCTTACACTTGCCCTTACCCCTACCTTGTCTAACAGGCCTGCTAGCTGTTATCTCAAAACATAATAATGTAGTCAGTTCTATCGGACAAAGAACTGTGTAAAATGTCCATAACAAACACAAACATAACAGGAACAAAAAAGATACAATATACACATATAATCCATACGCAATTATAAGACGCAGTAGGGGCGGCTCCTAATGAATCCAATCCTGCAGTTGACTGAATGTGATCAGAAGACTCCGTCGAATGGGGAACCATCGTCTGTGTATCCGTAGCATCAACTACACGGTTGGAAGACTGTAGGCCTTGAACTCGGCCACGGCCTCGGTTGCATTGTCCCGCCTCCTTAACCATGGTTAATCTGCTCATAAATCAAAAACCAAAAAGTTAGATCGAGAAAATTATAACCATGATATAATTCATTACAATAAATTTTAATAATCAATTATACTAGTGCTTTACTAACCACATAAGGTAATTTACAAAAGACAAAACACCAAAAATAAAGGAATATATATAGCAATTGTTCACTAAATATGTTAATAGACTTTTTACTTATACCAAAATGGTGTTTACATTTAACACATATCATCATCAGAGGAATTTGTATCATCAATGTTGCTTGAAATGATTGTTCGTTTTCATAGTCTATATCGTCGTGGCTTGATAACTCTTCTTCATCATCTGAGTTTGTGACATGGTCCTCATTCAACATGTTATCGTTGATGAACTCTAATCCATCAATTGCTATTGATTCTTCATTATTTGCGTCTTCAACATGGACAACATTACCCCCGACACATTCATCTTCCTAGTATGCATCGTCTCTAATACCTTGGTCATCTTCTTCGTTATCTCCCTCTTGTATTGTTGGAATGTCGTATATGTTTCTATTGATCATCCTTTGCACCATTTTCCAATTACCACCAAGTTTGGGATCATCTAAGTAAAACACTTGCACAGCTTGGCAAGCTAAGATGAAAGGGTCGAACTCATACCATTTACGACCCGTATTCACACTCGTGAAGCCTTGGTCTGTTCGTATTCCTGATGAATTCCTAGTGTTCCACCAATCACACTTAAATAAATACACGATATTGGGGCCGGGGTAACGCAACTCCAAAATTCTCTTCAACTCACCGTTGTACTCAATCGTCGACGACTCGACATGCCATGCTCACCTTTTACTATAACACCACAGTTCTAGTAGTACGAGTTTGTGCACATTCTTTCGTTTGGTACCTAACCCCTATCACAATGCAACCTCTATATGATCTAACCTGCTGATCAAACCCGTATGCAAGATGATATAATTGTTTTGAGACATTCTCTGCATTACGTCTACAATTGTATAAATGCTTATGAAACCAATGTTCAAAGTTTGCCTCATGTTTTTTTTCAATGTCAGGGCCGCCTTCTCTTTCTATCATATGATAATGTTCACTACATAAAAAAATAAAATAAATGTATTGGTAATCATCAACACTATGAATTGGACATAACATAAAGGTAAAAAAAGAAGGCCAAAACTAAACTTCATGTATGAAGCCGTATCATTACAATTGCTAAGTGCATATCATCGTGCCTTAGCAAACTCATTATGATCTAGTATTACAGTTGATGCTGCTCCAAATGGCCGAACTCGTTGAGAGAACACATCCAAGCGTTGTTATGTTCCTTCCACTCCACCGTCAACATTTCTCTTTTCACGGTTCCATCTTGTCTCAATCCCCCTAAGATACATGGAGTAAAAGTTTGAGCTCTCATCAACTACGTAACCCTCTGCAATGCACCCCTCCAAACACGCTCTGTTCCTCACATACTTCTTATATTTTTTTAGTGTCCTTTCGATCGGATACATCCAACGAAATTGAACTGGACCAGCAAGCTCAGCCTCCCGAGGAATTGCTAGATGGATCATAACATCAAAAAGTGATGATGGAAATATCTTTTCCAACTTCCATAGAATCATAATAATGTCTTCTTTCATTTGTTTCAACACATCTAATTTCAATGCTCGTGCGCACAACTAGTTAAAAAAAGTACTTAACTCTATCAAAGTTGTCCGTATTTCCAGTGTTAAAAATTTCAGAATTGCAACAGGAAGTAAGCGTTGTAAGAAGACATGATAATCGTGACTTTTCATACCAGAAATTTTACCAAGCACCTTTTTCACACACCGACCAATGTTAGATGCATACCCATCGTGTATTGGCTGTGTCCTTGGTCTTCCCATCAATATTCATCAGCGTACTTAAGACACTTCACAAATATTCTTCTCAATATGCATGACATCTAAATTATGTCAAAGTTTTAGTTTTGACCAGTAGGGCAACCCGAAAAAAATACTCTTCTTCCTCCAATTCAACAGAATATCTGAGTTACTTTCTTGTTCAAACTGCACTCCTGTAAAATTCATAACTTGTTGCAAAAGCTGATCTCCAGATAGTTCTTCAGGTTCTAATCTATGCTCATTAGTACCGTCGAACAGTTCTTTTCTTATGCGCCATACATGCCCCTGAGGAAGCCATCGACGATGAGCCATGTAACACGTCTTATGCCCATGCTTCAATCTCCTAAAATATGTATCCTTGTTAGAGATTGGACACGCAAGCTTTCCCTTGGTAGACCACCCGGATAAGTTTGCATACACGGGAAAATCGTTCATAGTCCATATCAATGCCGCACGTAATTGAAATGTCTCTTTCGTCAATGCATCGTACGTGCTTACACCTTCATTCCACAATTCTTTCAAATCATCACCCTGAGGTCGACGCCAATGACCCATTATCAACATCGATCCATAGATGTCGACACTGATAATAGGTTATCAGCTTCAACTTTTGGTGTCGACGCTAATATGGTTCTTTAGATACCACATCAGCATCAACCCCATTGTCGATGCTGATAGTTATTTATTAACGTCGATGAAATTAGACGCCAATACTAAATTGTCATCCCTATTGCTCAACCCGCGCGAGGCAAAATTTCCTGCCAGGTTATTAGCAACGACACATTAGCGTCAACATAAAAGTCGACACTAATAGTGCTTTTTTTGGACATTTAGCATCGACTATGAGGTTGACGCTAATGGTCGACTATTAGCGTCGACTACCAAAGTCGACACTGATATTCAACTATTAGCGTCGACCCTAATGGGCGAATTTCTTGTAACAACAACAACAACAACGTGGAAGAAACATTGGTTAATTTCACACATATTCCACAATCTAAAAGCTTCATGCAAGATCAGAAAACAGAGAAAGAGAAATTTTGTTTTATAGGTCGTTTTTTGTTCTACACGTTAATGCTCAATTTTCTCATAAAAAATCATTATCTATATTAAAGCTCCGCTAAGTTGTACGCCCCATTTGGAAAAAGTACGATTTTAAATCAAATTGTAGAAAATTGATCGTTTGAAATTGCATTTTTAAAAAATTACAATTTGAAAACGCATAAAATCTGCATTTAAAATCTCTATTTTGAAATCGTACTTTTTGAAATTACAAACCTAAATTTCTATTACGATTAGAGCATGACTTGACTTACAAAGTTATGGTACCCAAACATAAGGTAGTAATGGGTCCAACAACAAAAACAAACCCAGACAGCAGCTGACAACAACGGGCTGGCATTACACATGTAATTTACTAATGCTCTAATGTTTATACATTACACATGCAGCTTAAAATACCATCTTTTTATATACGTGCTGCATCTCCCTTTTAGCGAAAACTCTAATTTTTTCTTTTAGCAATCATAACAACAATATTCTAAACTTTTGAGCATACGATATAACATTAGTACTCCAATGTTTCAAAAACATCTACATTAATAGTACTAATAACTTTGACATTAATGGATATCAAAGAGCTAGGGTATAGTTATTGCCTCTTGTAGCCAACTCCTTCAAACACCTCCCCTTAGAGTATCTCCTCCTTAAACTAAAACAGTTACTAAGTGCCTTAGTTCGATCTATCTTTCTCACAAATTCAACATTAACACCTCAACAACACCTTAGGTGAAACCTGTTCGAAAGGTTTTGATGTTCAGCATTCAATGCACGTGTAAAAACAGTCTTGTTGGCACATGACAGGATCGAAGCCATTGATCATCTGACATCACGTGATCTTGCGATGCCATGTGAAAAGTTGTCTCCTTCAATTTAAACGGCACATTCCCCGTTTGAACACGGTTTTTCTTATTATCGTGTTTTCTGCACTTTTCACCTACCTACCACATGTAGATATCTAATCGAACAAACTTCAACTGGTAATCGACCAAATGATCTCATATCCTAAATTTTTCTAATTAAGTCTCTTCAACCTCCTTTTGTCCCATCTTTTTAAGGTAATCCCATACTCCATACTTAAACATTTTAATGTGATATTCCATGCAATTTGAGAATATTTTATCATTATTTTAAGTGATCTATTTTCACGAGCGACATATTGTCTCATTCGTATAGGGTTCTTTTCTCCAAATATTTTCAAAGTTTCTAAGTCAAATTCTTGACTCCAATTGACTAGATACTTAACAGATCGAGTCGTGCCTAGTTCTTAACGCGTTTTATGGTGTGTTCTTTATTTTATTTCTTTTTCCAGTAAAATATCTTTATTTTTATTTCCTGAGTGTTACATGATCAAATATTCAATGCAAGTCAACATATGGACTTGTGTACAGCTGAAGTCATCTATTGTGTAGTACATATGGGTGTGGACTATGTTCCCAAACACAGAGAATCGATGTCATTCGCTTGGAATATAGCGAAACAAAGTCACCTCATTAATATGTTGTCGGTAGGAGAGCATATGGTAAAGGATAAAGTAAGATAAAGTAATGAAAAAGTATGCACACATATAAGCTAATCACAATCTAATTACGCCGATCTGTGGGGCATCACAAATTGGTACCAAGGTAATGATGCCCAACTAAATTTATCATGTCATCAAGTAGGAGATGATATTGTGCCTTAAGGGATATGATGAAAAGAAAAGGGAAAAGAATGATCCCCATCATTCAGTACTAAATTGGGTAATGTCTCCTTCCGGCTGGCTGGTGTAGGAGGTTTTTTGTCCCATCTCTTGTCTAATTGTTCTTCTCTAGTGTGAGGGAACTGATCATGGAAGAGGAGCAAGGTGTTTTCAACCGGAAAATTCCTTTTATCAAGGGGGAAACTAAGGGAATTGAAATTGACGAGGAAGATACAGAGGAACTACGATAAAAAGGTTTGAAGTGCTTAGTCAGGAGATTCGAGACACCCAAAAAGATCAACAAAGAAGCATTCAAATCCATCCTTACTGGAATATGGAGGTCAACAGGTGGGATCTATTTCAAGGAGATCCTGGACAATCTGTGGATTTTTTAGTTTGAAAAGGATATTGATAGAAGACGGGTTCTAGATGGAAGGCCGTGGTCCTATGATTGCACCCTCCTAGTCCTGAATGAAGTTTACAGAAGAGTTCCACCCTCCCAGATGAAGTTCAACCAGACTCCTATTTGGGTTCAGATTCATGACATGCCCCTTGCTTGTATGAACAAGAAAATGGGATATAAGATTGGGAGTTCTTTGGGGAAGGTGGAAGAAGTTGCTGTGGTGGAGGATGACATGGGGTGGGGGAGATATCTTCGGGTCCGGGTGAATGTGGAATTATTCCAACCACTGGAAAAAGGCAGAGCGTTGATTCAAAAAGGAAAGACTTGCTAGGTGACGTTCAAATACTAGAAGCTCCCTATTTTCTGTTTCCAATGTGGCCGAATTCTTCATGAGCCAGAAGGATGCCCTGCTCACTCTAAAAAACAGAAGAACCACCAGAGTGGAACAACTGATTAGGGCGCTTGGCTAAGAGCTGCTAATTTGTATAGAGGTTCTGAGTTATCGGAGGGCCATCAGAGTGGAAAGCCTTCCACTAATTCGGAGGAGGAGACTCGAGCTTCGGTGATGGAAGGCCCCATTAATGCGGACTCCAACCAAAAAGGAATGAGGGCGAATTCTGTGCCACCTAGTCCGGATGTGCCGGATGCGAATTCAAAGTCCCATTATTCTTTCCATTCCAACCAGAATTGTGGAAGGAAAGAGACCGTTACGAAGGATGACTGTTACGGAAAGAAAGAGAGGGAGAAGAAAGGAGGGAAAAGGAAGAATCTGGAGGATTCTGTGGTGAAAGATATGCAAGGACCACAGTCCAACTGTCTTAAGGGGGTGAAGACCAGGCCTTTGTTTTCTTTTAAGGCCCAAGGTGAGAGGAGTCAGCCCAGTATGGTCTACAAGCCCAAACAGGATGGCAAGTCAGCTGAGGGATCAAGGGGCAAAAAGAACAAAAGCTCACGTGGCAAGTTGTCAACTTATCCCTCAGCTACGCTATCTGATCAAAACAACTCCCCGGTTCTAGAAGGTAATGGCTCAGGTGAAGATCTCAAATTATTTCAGCAAGGAAATGGGCAAGCCTCTGAGACGAAGCCAATGGGAGACCAAGGAAGCATGCAGGGGACACAGGGAGGTACCAAATCGGGTGTCAAGAACAAGTTGTGGACAAGAATCTCGAGGGGGGATGTTTCGAGAGTGGAAAAGGAGAAAGAAGGTTTTTTCTCCCCCTTAAAAGGGCGCTTGAAGATTTTGCAAAAGGAATTTCAGAGTTTCAACGTTACAAGGAAAAGAGGTATGACCATGAATTTCCATGTTCCGTTTCTACATCGGTGGAAGCTAGTGAACAGCCCCGCCGACAACAATGAGTTGTCTGAGCTGGAACTGTAGAGGGCTGGGGCTCCCTTAGACAGTTCATGATCTTCACCAGATGGTGAAGGAGAAGAAGCCCAAGCTTTTGTTTCTTATGGAAACAAAGCTCATGAATAAAAGTATGATGCAAGTGAAGTATAAGCTCGGTTTTTCAGGAATGTTCACAGTGGACCCTGTGGGGCATAGTGGAGGGTTAGCATTATTTTGGCAAGATATAGAAGAGGTCACTATCCAAAACTTCTCCCTGAGACATATCAATGCTATGGTTACTCTCAGGGGGTTGGTCTATTCGTAGAAGTTCACGGGGTTCTATGGGAATCCAAATAGTGCGTTGTGTGGTGCTTCGTGGAGCTTATTATCCCATCTTAGCCAGTTGACCCCTAACGATTGGCTATGTTTGGGTGATTTTAACGAGATTGCTGATCAAACTAAAAAGGTGGGGGGAAGGATCTGAAATGAAGCACATATGAGAGCTTTTCGGGCTACTCTGTCAGATTGTTTGCTTAATGACTTGGGATACAGGGGCTCGAAATTCACCTGGAGTAACAAAAGGTATTTAGGGGAGTTCATCAAGGAAAGGTTGGATAGGGCTCTAGCTACGGCTGGGTGGTGTGCCAATTTCCCAGAAGATTCCGTGGAGGTGATGGCTGCTCGAAGCTCTAATCATAGACCTCTCTGGGTTTCTTTCACCTCTCCCCCAATCCGGATCCCCAGAATTTTCAGATTTGAAGCAAGTTGGAATGTTAGTGAAGATTGTGCGGATGTGATTAAGAATGCGCAGTCTGAAGTAGGGGATACTGGGTCATCTTCGAAAGCTGTTCTCTAGAAGCTACGACAATGTCAGCAGGCTCTCTCTTGCTGGAGTTCCTCCAAATTTGGCTCTTTTACAAGAACTCTGAAAGGCTTGACTAGAAGACTTAAGGGTTTACAAGATAAGGAGCATCCGATTAATTTGGAGGAGATTAAACATCTACAGTAGGAGATCCACCTGTTGATGGAGATGGAAGATCTTAGATGGAGGCAAAGAGCCAAGAGGAATAGGTACAAACATGGAAAGTGTAACACCCAGTATTTTCATGCTTGGGCCACACAAAGAAGGAGAACTAATTTCATTCGATCGATTATAGATCAGAATGGGCTTTCTTGGTCGAATCCAGAGGATATTGGAAGGGCTTTCAATCAACATTTTTTGTCCCTGTTCACCACAGCAAATCCAGATGGTATTGAGGAAGTGCTCACAGAAGTCCAATCTCTGGTCACATTTGAGATGAATGCATGGCTCACAAGGTGTTTCACACCTGAGGAGATTAATGATGCCTTGGCTCAAATGCACCCTTTGAAAGCCCCTGGACCAGATGGTTTTGGGGTTTGTTTTTATCAGCAGCATTGGGACACAATTGGTGAAGAGGTTAGAAAGGCAGCTCTAGAATTTTTGAATAAAGGTACTTTTGACCCTTCATTCAATTCAACTTTTATTGTTCTAATCCCTAAGGTGCATGATTCTGTTTTTGTGGGTGACTATCGTCCAATAAGTCTGTGCCACGTGATGTACAAACTAGTGGCAAAGGTGTTGGCCAACCGCTTAAAGAAGGTGTTGGCGGCTCTCATATTCCCAAACCAAAGTGCCTTTGTTCCTGGCAGATTGATCACTAACAATATCATTATGGCATATGAAACTCTCCATACCATGAACACAAGAATGAGGGGGAAGAAAGGGTACATGGCAATGAAGTTGGATATGTGTAAAGCTTACGATAGGGTAGAGTGGGTTTTTCTGGAGAAGATGATGAGGAAGATGGGTTTCTTGAAACAATGGATCAAGCTGATAATGAACTGTGTTTCCACAGTCTCTTATTCAGTTCTGATTAATGGCCAGCCTATGGGACAGTTTCTTCCATCACGTGGACTTTGGCAGGGTGATCCACTCTCTCCTTATTTATTTTTGCTTTGTGTAGAGGGTCTTAGTGCTCTTATATAGACTACGAAGAGGGAAGGCAGGATATCGGGCGTGCCTATTGCAGTTGAAGGGACTAGGTTGACCCATCTCTTCTTCGCAGATGACAGCCTCCTCTTTTGTCGGGCAAACTCCATGGAATGGTCCACAATTCTAGAATTGCTGAATTTATTCGAGCGCGCTTCAGGCCAATAGTTGAATGCCGCCAAGACTTCTGTGTTTTTTAGTAGGAACACAAGGAATGATTTCAGAGAATGGGTGAGTTCTACTGCTGGTCTATCAGTTGTCCAGGGTTTTGAGAAATATCTAGGGCTCCCAACTATGGTGGGAAGATAAAAAAACCAGATCTTTTGCCTCCCTTGTGAGCCGTGTTAGAAAGAAGTTGGAGGGATGGAAGGAAAAGTTCTTATCACAAGACAGGAAGGAGGTTTTACTCAAGGCAGTGGTGCAAGCTATTCCCACTTGTGCTATGAGTGTGTTTAAATTGCCCAAGACCTTGTGCAAGCAACTTAATTCCCTTATGAGCAATTTCTGGTGGAACCATAATAGAGAGTCAAAAGGGGTGAGGTGGATTAATTGGAAACGGTTGGGGGTCGCTAAGCAACAAGCGGGAATGGGTTTCCGTGATATAGAAGCCTTTAATCTTGCGTTGCTAGCAAAGCAAGGTTGGAGAATTCTCCAATATCTGGATTCTCTGGTGGCTACAATCTTGAGAGAGAAACACTTTCCTTCGGATTCCTTTTGTACAGCTAGTATGGGCAATCGACCTTCTTATGGTTGGCAAAGTAGTCTTTGAGGGGGACTCATGGAATGTAGTGTCAGCACTCAACAAAGAAGACCCATGTTGGTCCTCCTTTGGCCAAATCATTGAAGATATAAGAGCCAAGCTTCAAGATATGCCTTCTGTAAGGGTGCAACATGTGCCGAGAGAAGCGAATAATGTGACCCATTCATTGGCCAAAGCTGTTGTTTCACAAATGCTAGATAATTCCTAGATAGAGGAATGCCCTTCTTCTATTCAAAGTTGTGTACTTAGAACTAGCTTTATAATGATATTAATCATTTCTCAAAAAATAAAAAAGAATTATCACACCATAAGAAATATAGTCATCTAACTCATCTCCATGGAAGGTGCTTGATAACTTCCACGAAGGTTAGAAGAGAAACAATTGCATTATGTCCTATAAATTAAGGGGGTTAGAGAACAAATTTCATTCATCAATTCTCTCACATCAATCCATTATCTTTGGATTGATGTGAGAGTGAAATTTAAAAAAAAATTGAAAGATAGATACACTACTTTGACACTTTTTAAAGTTTATATATGGAGAATAACAATGATTTCATTGAGTTCCAACCAAAATCTATTATAAGTAGATTATGAAAAACAACATTGATTCGTTAGTTATATTTTGAAATATTTTTAATTAGTTTTTGTTCAAATTTGTTTTTAATTCTAAAGGAAAATGATAAAGTAGGAGGTTTCTTCATATGGAAAAAGGAAGAGCATGTGATTTATTTTGAAGTGTGCACCACCTTCTACTTTGCATGAAGCTTACCGCCAAGTAGTGTTCATGTCCAAGGGGGAAGTTTATGCAACTTTAAGTTGCTTAATTAAAATGGTGACATTAGCAACTTTTTAACATTCTAAGTACTTGGTAATAAATAAAATAAAACAAATTATGTCATCTTGTTGTATATTCCACTTACAACAAGAAAGACAACATGTTACCCTGTCTCTCTGAAGAAAAAGAAAAAAAAAATTGTAAACGATCATAATCCCTTATTATGTCAGTGGGGGCGTGGGAAGGGAAAAGAACAGAAGAAGAGTTAAGAGGAAAGGTTAATTTGATGGTGTCATTAATTGGATCGATGGATGAAAAAATGTTACATGTCTTGTGGGGAGACACATACATTAATATTACCCCAAAATTTTTCAATAAATATTTTTAAAAAAATAAATAAATTTTACTCCTAATTTTTTTTTTTTTTTTTTTTAATTTTGCCTCTTCAAATTTCATTTTTTTTTTTTTTTAATTTGGCCCTATATTCATAATTAAGGCTGGGTCCGCCACTGCATTACACCCATCAATCCAATTTGATTGTGTTTTAACTTCTCTTTTTTTGGACGTGACGTGCAGGGGAGGGCCATGCCATGTGGATTTATTTTGGAAAATTTTTTGCAAAGCTAGCCGCCAGAATATTTGAGTCAAGTCCACGCATAAAAGCATTAGATAATGCCATAATAGTATGTTTGTTAACGTGTTTTAAGAGATATTTTTTATTATTAGTTTGAAAGAGTATTTTGGTGTGATATAAAAGTTAAATTATTTTTATATTTTTATAAGTATATTGTATTTGAGTTGTTTGTTCATATTTTTGTTTTAAAAATATAAAATCAAAGATTGAAAACAAAAATTTTAATTAACAAACAAAAATGTAGCGGTGAAAATCAATCATTAATTCAACACCTGTAAAACAAAATAAATAAATAAGCACTAATTTTCACCGTCACGTCTTCCTAAGTGTATACCAATCGTACAACAATTTACTAAATAAGATTATTTCTTATTAATACTACATGACTTAGCTTTTAGCTTTGCACTTTAGGAGAGTGACCAAAATAAATAAGGTTGTGTACAGATTTCACCGCCTTTTCTTAAGGTGGACCAAGCAAATTGACAGCGCAATATTTCTCAGTTACTTTCCGTATCCAACACCGTGCCAACATTTTCCACGAGAAAGAACGAAAAGAGAAAAAGAAAGACAGTGATCATGCCATGATTCTGATTGCAAATTTCCAATGGGATATGGAAAAGAACATCCCATATATCTTTCTTCTCTCTTTAATGGGATATGGACTTTTTAACAAAAAATTTAAGTATTTAATTGATCAAAGTTCACGAGCATAAAGTTTTTACATCACTAAGCATAAAGCTCTGCAAAATCATAGCAACATGCTATGAGGTAATATAGTCAAAAATAAAAAAAAAATTTTTACAATAAATTGATATCTATGATTTTCATCTTCTGCTAACTCATTTACAAAAATAGTTATAGAGCAGATCTGCTCCAAGCAGACTAGATCTAAGACAAAAGTAGCCAAATATCCTAGAAAAATTTATTTAAACCATCCGTGAGAGATAACCCCTCACACCGAACTATCCAGGCCGTGAGAGATAACCTCCCACATCTGACTAACTTTCATCCCATAGATCGCCATTGCTAGCAGATCTAAAAAGAAGAAAATCTTATTCAAGCAAAAACACAACCAGCAAACAATAGCAATGGCCAAGGAGAAGATGAACGGCACAGCACGGAGGTAGATGGACGGATGCATAGCGGAGAGGCCAAAATTGTTGATCTAGTCGAAAACCACCTAAAAAAAAATGGGGGGAGGGGGGAGGGGGGAGGGTAAGAGCGGGGAGTAGAAAGGGAAGGGGAGAGGAGGAGGGAGCAGATCTGCTCCCTACTCCTCTCAGATCTGTTTTCTGAGGAGTTAATTAAGTCTAGGGCCACCTTCATACCATAAATCACCCTTGCTAGCAGATCTTAAAAGAAGAAAATCCTTATTAAAGCAAAAACGCAACCAGTAAACAACAGCAATGGCCAAAGAGAAGATGAACGGCACAGCACGGAGGTAGATGGACGGATGCATAGCGGAGAGGACAAAATTGCTGATCTAGTCGAAAAACACCTTAAAAAAAGGAGGGGGGGAGGATAGGAGTTGGGAGTAGAAAGGGAAAGGGAGAGTAGGAGGGAGCAGATCTGCTCCCTACTCCTCTCAGATCTGTTTTCTGAGGAGTGGATTAAGTCTATGGCCAACTTCTCTTCTCCAATTTTTTCAAGGTTAAATATTTTCGTCTTTCGTAAAAGTGCGAACCAAACGCCGAAAAATATTTTAGAGAAAATCATTTTTCTGAAAATAATTTTGCCGAAAATATTTTACGACGGAAATTATTTTACGTCGAAACAAACGGAGCATTACTTGAAAAAAAAAAAAAAAAAAAAAAAAAAAAAAAAAAAAAACCTCCTGTATCGTCATTTAATACTCAATGATCTCATTAATTAATACAAGAAAAATCTATATTCTTCTTTATTTAAGAGAGTAGCAATATCTCACACCTAGACCCTAGTGCTCCTAAGAGACCAAGAAATTAATCTTGACTACGAACAGTATGTGCACGCATGTGTCCAAGGAAAGAAAAAAAAAAAAGTAGTAGTGAAAGCATTGCACTAGTGCAAGAAACTGATAGATATCCGACGCAATGATCCGCTGCAATTTTTAGGGTATTACACAGTGTAATACATTTATCTAGATCGATCGTTCATTTAAAATAAATGGCCAAGATTGTGACAAAGATAATTGCAACTTGATTCTTTCCAAAGTGGGTTACACTCTTGATCACTCAAGTCTTTCCTACTTTTCAACATCATTAATTAATATAATAATTAAAAAAAAATTAAGCAAAATCTTCCTATATACACTAATATTCCTATATATACCCCTCATGCATGCTTCATTTTGTATCATCCACCTTATAAGGTTTTGCTTTGCAAGATCAAGAGAAAACCCAATATGGGAATCAGCAAGATTTCGCAAGCCATTGTTTGTGTCCTCAGTTTAACCATGGCCCATCTCTCCTGTGCCCAAAACACGCCACAAGACTACATAAATGCTCACAACACAGCTCGGTCACAGGTGGGCGTCGGACCTATAACATGGGACGCAAACCTAGCGGCTTATGCCCAAAACTATGCCAATCAACGTAAGGGTGATTGCAGACTTGTGCACTCCGGTGGTCCTTACGGTGAGAACCTTGCATGGAGCAGTGGTGACCTCACAGGCACGGCTGCGGTGGCTTTGTGGGTAGGAGAAAAATCCAACTATAATTACAACTCTAATTCATGCGTTGGCGGGGTGTGCGGCCACTATACTCAGGTGGTTTGGCGGAATTCTGTACGCCTGGGGTGTGCTAAAGTGAGATGCAACAATGGAGGCACCTTCATCGGCTGCAATTATGATCCCCGTGGCAACTATGTCGGCCAGAGACCTTACTAAAAGCCTCACGTACATATGTTTTAGGTCCTCGATCAAAGCCTCTATGCTTTTAGAGAGTTACCGTTAAATAAGTCATGTATTGACATTTGGGGACATGCATGTACAACAATAAAGCTGTGAGTTTGAAGTAATATTATCAAGAAAAACTTGACATGCCTAAGGGCTTTTTAACCTTTAGCAAAGCCGACATAAAAATGAATTCAGGTTAATCAGCATAATATATAGTTAGATTTACTTAGACATAAGAGTGAATCAAGCTGCGCCCAGGCCAATCCAGACACACCCTTGGCCAAGTTTATTTTAGCGTAAAATATTTTTTTTTTTTTAAAAAAAAAAATCTCTATTTTTAAGTGTTTAGCTAGCTCTATGTACACAAAATAATTATCAACTTCAAATAATTTTCAGTTGCGCGCCAAAAAAAAATAGCATTTACAAGGCGTAAAATGGTTGACGTTTAATTCTCATAATTCTGACATCATGTGATCTTGCGATGCCATGTGAAAAGTTATCTCCTTCGAACGGCACATTCTCTGTTCTAACGCGGTTTGCCTTACCATCATGTTTTCCACACTTTTCACCTAGCTACCACATGTTGCAGATATCTAATCGAACAAACTAAACTTCAATCGGAAATCGACCAAATGATCTCAATTTTTCTAAGTCTCTTCAACCTCCTTTTGACCCATCTTTTTAACATATTCCCATACTGCATACTTAAACATTTTAATGTGTTATTCCATGCAATTTGATAATATTCTATCATTAGTTTATGTGATCTATTTTCGCGAGCAACATAGTGTCATCCGTACTAGGCTCTTTACTCCAAATATTTTTGAAATTTATAAGTCAAATTCTTAACTCCAATCAACCAGATACTTAACGGATCGAGTCGTGCATAGTTCTTCATACATTTTATGGCGTGTTCTTTATTTTATTTATTTTTCCAGTAACATATCTTTATTTTTATTTCTCGGGTGTTGCATGATCAAATATTCAGTGCAGGTCAACATATGGACTTATGCACAGCTGAAGTATATATGGGTGTGGAGTCACTGTGGACTATGTTCCTAAACACAAAGAATCGATTTCATTCGCTTGTAATATTGCGAAACAAATTCGCCTCTCTAATATGCTGTCAGTAGCAGAGCATATGGTAGTAAAGGATAAGGTGAGATAAAGTAGTGAAAAAGTATGCACACATATAAGCTAATCACAATCTGACGCCAATATGTGGGGGATCACAAATTGGTACCAAGGTAATCATGGTCAACTAAATTTATCATGTGATCAAGTGGGAGATGATAATGTGCATGCCTTAAGGGATGATCACACCATAACAAGTGTAGTCATCTGACTCATCTCCATGAAAGGTGCTTGATAACTTTCATGGAGACTAGAAGGGAAACAATGCAATAATGCAACTCTTCATGAAATGTACCTAGTGCTAATAAGGGACCACGAACAATAATCTTGAAAACGATCGACCAATTAAGAATTTAGAATGTGTGCATGAGTCCCAGGAGAAAAAAAAAAAAAGGATGAGAAATGATTACACAAGATGTGGAAATGTACAACTTCTTTTTCTTGCAGAAAATGAGCATGGAATTCTGTTTGACTATTAATATTGAAGTAAAATTATTCAAGTAAAATTTCCACATTGGAAAAAATATGATAATATAAATTACAGGAAAAAAAAAAAAAAAAAAAAAAAAAAAAAAAAAAGGATGAGAAATCATTACACAAGATGTGGAAATGTACAACTTCATTTTCTTGCAGCAAATGAGCAGGGAATACTGTTTGACTATTAATATTAATGTAACACTATATAATTAGCTAGGGTACTGAAAGTCCAACTTCGTGCTCAAGTAACAAAAACATTATTCAAGTAAAATTTCCACAATGGAAAAAATATAATAATGGGATAATATAAATTACGAAAATTTTCACTTACCATCATTAATCTTTTATCACTTTTGTAATCATAGTAAAAAATGATTATCATTAACTTTAAAATATGTTAATTTAGTGTATCTATCTTTTAATTTTTTTCTATTTCATCATTTCGTTAGAATTTTTCGTTAAATCCTAACAAAAGGGTGTTAAAATTTCTAAAATACTCCTCCATTTTTCTAGGAAAAAAAAAAAAAAAGAAGGAAAGAATTGCAAGCATTTAGGTGTTGATCAGGATTTAACGAAATTTTCAAAAAATATATATTCATGAATCTTTGAAAAAATATTTATATTTAAAAAAAAAAAATGCTATTTTGAAAATTTTGACCAGATTTAACGGAAGAGTGAAATTGAAAAACAATTAAAAGAAATTGAAAGATGATACATTACATTGACACTTTTTAAAGTTTATAGATGGAGAACAATGGTTTCATTGAGTTCCAATCAAATTCTATTATATTCTTTAGTTATAAGTAGAATATTATGAAAAACAACAATGATTCGTTAGTTATATTTTTTAATATTTTTAATTAGTTTTTATTCAACTTTGTTTTTAATTCTAAAGGAAAATGATAAAGTATGAGGTTTCTTCATATGGAAAAAGGAAGAGCATGTGATTTATTTTGAAGTGTGCACCACCTTCTACTTTGCATGAAGCTTACCGCCAAATGTTCATGTCCAAGGGGGAAGTTTATGCAACTCTAAGTTGCTTAAAATGGCGACATTAGCAACTTTTAACATTCTAAGTACTTGGTAATAAATAAAATAAAATAAATAAATAAAATTATATCACACTTTTCTCTATAAGTAGCCACCATGATCATACGGTTCTCATCAATCACCTCAGATTATGGATTTGTCTAAACTTTCACTTGTTCTTATTTGCCTTGTGGGCTTAGCCATGGTTCACCCCTCTCTTGCCCAAAACTCACCACAAGACTACCTCAATGCTCACAATGTGGCTCGAGCACAAGTTGGCGTCCCAAACATCACATGGGACAGCACGGTTGCAGCCTATGCTCAAAACTACTCAAACTCAAGGATTGGGGACTGCAATCTTGTGCATTCAGACGGAGCTTATGGGGAGAACCTTGCCAAAGGCAGCGGTTCGTTTACAGGGACAGCTGCCGTGAACTTATGGGTGGCGGAAAGGCCTTGTTATAACTACAGCTCTAATTCTTGTGTTGGGGGACAATGCTTGCATTATACTCAAGTCGTGTGGCGCAACTCCGTTCGTCTTGGGTGCGCAAGGGTTCAATGCACTAATGGTTGGTGGTTTGTCACCTGCAACTATGATCCCCCGGGCAATTATGTTGGCCAACGTCCTTATTAGTGCAGCTTTAAATCGAATAGAGATTCTCAACAATTTTGCTGCCAAGATTGCTAGTAACAAATGTGAGAGAGATGTTATGGGGCCACCTACCCGAGTAGGTCTCGAACAACCTGCCCTTATGCTTGGGCAAGTAGACCTTATAAAAACTCTCTCACATTTACTGCAACAATCTAGACAACAAATTGCTGAATAATCTGAATCCCTTTAAAATCACCTCTAAATCGTGACTTCTAATAGAAAATAAAGATAAATAAAGAATATGTATGATCTCAATAAACTAAGAATTTATATTTTTGTCCAATAATCCCCTGAAACCATATATTTCATAACACGTCATATCTTTGTACTTATTTTTATTCATCAATCCAAGGTTTCTTAAGCATACTATGGCATATTTGGATCTTTTATAATATTGTTCGTTTATATATATACCTTTTAATACAATAATTATGTGATAAGTGAACCTTTTTACTTATGTATATAGATTCCTCTTTCTTTTCTTTTTCATAAAAGTCACCTCGTACTAATGAAAAATAAGCATCTATATTTACCTTATTATTAAAGTTCTATCTTTCAACGCAATTTCAATCCGGCTCTAAGCAAAATTAACAAGGGCATATAAATTAGAACATATGTGAAAAACTACCTGCTTGTAGTACATGGGATCTTTGTCTTCTTTGACCTTATATAATGTCCTTCACCATACATGTTAAAACAAGAACTTACGGCTTCCAACCACCACCCTCGCTGTTCGTAGTACTCCAACTAGAAGAAATCTCACAACATCAGTTCTGGATCCCGACTTCTTTCACTTGAAAGTTTTCATGAAAGCTCAACAATCTTAGGTCGCTTTTCTGACCGAGTGACATCTTCGCTCGAAGAATTATCTCGACCAAACTTTGACCTTTTGAGTTTCAAATGAGTGCATCTTTTCTCGGCATCATTATCACCGTTGTCATCATCTATGTCGTCATCATCACTGTCATTATCACTGCTATCTTCCGAATCTGTTTCACTACTGCTCGCAGCCAATGGAATTATGGACTGATACCCAGCAATTGCAGATTCAGCAGCAGCAACAGCCTCAGGGGTATGAAGATCAGCAACACCAAGCATCAAATCCTGTTATTAAGATGCGCTTACAAAATCAGTTGTGAATTCAATGATTGCAAGAGTGGGTTTCCTTTTTTTCTGTGGGGGAACCCAATTACCATTTCAATGATTTCAGATTCATTTCCAGTGAGCACTTCAATATCACAGTTCTCAAAATTGCCCTGCATTTTGGTAAAACGGAAAAAAAAACAAGTTAGAAGTAAAGCCCAAAAAAAGAAAGACATACTGGAATCCAATAAAACAGTACAGCTAGGGTAAAAGATCCAACAAGCACAACCTTTGCACCAAGCTGAAGCCTTTCATTATCTTCTGATATCACTCCTAAGAAGTCTTTAACTTTTCCCAAAACTGCAGCAAAGGCGAAGAAATTAAGCACTGATTGTTAGGAAGCATCAGTGTTTTATTTCCTTCCAATTTCCTTTTAATAAAAAAAATTATCCACTGAAAGGTGTTGGGAACTTCAAATCTTCTGGATATATATATCAAAATACAGGTATCCATTGTAGAAAGTGAAAGTTTTGGCACCACACAGCTCATTAATCATTTTGGTTATTTGAAATATGCCTGTTTGAACTCTCCAAAACACCTCCCCCATTACCTATGTATATTCCACTTACAACAAGAAAGACCACATGTTACCCTCTCTTTGGGAAAAAGAAAACATCGCAGCTAGAAATCTTAGCTCCTCTCAATGGCCAAGACAAATCCACCTTTATAAACAGTTTTCATGAACTTTAAATTTTGACATCACGACATATATATTCCATGAAAGCTTTCCATTTAAATTACCACCTTATATTGCAGAGATGAGGACCATGCTTCAACAAGTATACATGATCTTATAATGACCTCCCCATACCCACATTTGCATTAGAAATCAAAGTAATTAACTATACAAGTGTTTAGATTATGCGCCAAGTAACAATGTTCCAACTACCTGACATACAGACAATTTGAACAGAAAACAGCCTATCATACAACAAAAGGAGAAAAGATTTGATGGCAGATTTGAGCTGCAAGGTCACCTTAATTTTAAACTAGAATCATCTTCTAGGTAGTAAGTATAGTTCTAAACAAGTTCAAACTTCAAACATAATCTAAACTGTCTTGAAGCAGTGCCTTCCAATATGGGCTAGAGAGACCGAATCTCTCACATTAGGGAGAAATCAATAAGATTACTCTTCGGCTTCAACATAATCATAGCTGATAAAGTCATAGAATGAGAAAAATTCAGATGGGTACCTCCGCTTTTGGGAAGAGGGGCTGTGATGGGCTTTCCATGAGGGAGGGGTTTCTGGGGTTGAGAGACCGAGTCTTTTTTGCAAACAAGAAGCGTAGACTCTGCACAAAATACAAACACACACAGAGTTAGATGAGGAATCTGAAACCACGTACAAAACAATAAACACAGAGAGAGAGAGAGAGAGAGAGAGAGAGAGAGAGAGAGAGAGAGAGAGAGAGAGAGAGAGACCTAATGGGGAGGTGGAGGAATTCTTGATCTCCAACTGCAAAAGGTCTTTGCTTGTATGCCCCATCGAAAACAAGTTAAAGCCGAGAAGATTCGGTGGACAACCGGAGGAGGAGGAGCCACAAGAGGAAGCCGAGCCGATCGGGGAGCTGGAAAGGAAGAGGGAGAAGGAGCGGTGGAGGTATGGTGTAGAAAGAGAGAGGCGGCGGCGTAGAGGAGGCCGATATGTTAGGAGCGGCGCTAAGGGGTCTGATTTTAAAATAAATGGGAAAAATATAAAAAAGTTCCTGAACTAATAATCAATTTAAAATAGTTTTGAATTTTTAAGTATACTAATTTCACCCATTAAATAATTAAATTGCGTTAAAAATGTTACTTTTTGTCGAAATATTCTCCTAATACCATTATTCTCTTAACAGAAATTATTAAAAAAAAAATTAAATTTTTAATTATATATTTACATATATTATGTTAACAATGACACGTATCGTCATTTTATTTATTCTAACGTAATATGTTAACGGAATCCGTTAATTGTTTTAACAAAATTTGATTGTAGTTAATGATTTAGTTTTATAAATATATATTTTTAATATATTTATATTTTTTTAGTAAGAATGACACATATCATCATTTTATTAATGTTAACGTTAACACTAACAGAATCCACCAAGTATTTGGACGAAATTTGACTACAAATTTCACAGATAATCAAAAAAAATTGTTTGCCTTAAATATCGCATGTCAAATTTGAGTTGTGTCGAGTTATAGATATGAGACTATTTAAATCAATTCTAAGGGTCCGTTTGAGTTTGCGATTTCAAAACATGCAATTTAAAAAAGTGATTTTAAAAAACACAGTTAAGCATTTGGCAAAATCGTAGTTTGGCCTTTAAAATCGCAGTTTCCTTTTAAAATACTGCGTTTTCAAAAAAAACACTCTATTGCCTGCGATTTGAATAAGTACTTTTTTACGTTTTAAAATCTCAATTTTTTAAAAACGCAGTTTCCAAACGGTTCATTTTCTGCGATTTGGTTTAAAATCGCATTTTTTCTCTACGAAATCGCAATCCCAAACGCACCCTAACTCAACCCATTAAATTAAACATGTCAAAATCATTAACTCTAATCCATTAAATTTGTATTAAGTTCATATCAATTTCATGATTCATATAAAAAAATTGTTAATCTTAATCTCATCATATAAGGCTCCACGCTAATTATCTACTTGAATTATTTGCAATATAAATAAATAATGTGAAAGGTCTCGTATAAAATTCATCTGTCGAAATAAGTGTCCGCACAATTTAAAATTTATTCAAATTACTAACAATTCGGACAGATAATTAAAAAGAGAATTCAATCTCGTCCGATCCCCTTCTGATCTGCTCAGGGTGATCTCTGAACCAGTGTGTTTCGGGTGATGGGCCTTTAAGTTCTGTTTGTTTGGACCGTTAAGTTCCATGCAATCCATTAGGGCTTTTGTGTTTTTACATTATTTTAGGAATGTTTGCACCACCATAGCCCATTAAAAAATTATGGCCCAATCATACAAAACCTTCCCACTTCTTGAGCTGGCTAAGAAGATATTTCAGCTTTGTTTCAATGTAAAATGTTTTTTATAAGAAAAAATATTTTTGAAAAAAACTGATTCTTTTTTATTCTTTGGTGGAGACATTAAAAGTGGTGTTGAGAATAAAGGAGAATCAATTAAAAAAAAAAAAAAAAAAAAAAAAAAAAAAAAAACAAGAAAAAAACAAGAAAGAATAAAGGAGAGGGTAGGGCTAACACCGGTCTTAATGTATTATATACTTTCATAATTCCCATACGTTACATATTAATTATGCAACTTTCAGAAATTATTTTCGTAATTCTTATATATTACATGTTGATTATATAATTATTGTATTTATGGTTTTATTCAACTATAAATAGGCAATTTTATTGTAAAATTTCTATCAAGAGAAATAAGAGCATGATGTAGTCCTTTTGGGTGTTGAATCCGAATATTATGCGAATTCACTGCGCGAATTACGATGTTTGACTTTGTGAGATAAAATTTGAAAAAAAAATAAAAAGTTGAATAAAATATGATTTATTTTTGAAAAAAGTAGAATATTATTCAAAATAATATTCAAAACAAACACACCAGGCTTTATCCTGTAGATGTAGGTCATAAATCAAACTACATAAAATCTATTGTCACAATTTTATTATTCAGCTTTAATTTTCTTTATATTATCTTTTCTTTCAACCGGGATGGTGAGGCATTCTGGATGCTAGGGTTGGATTACAAAGGAATAAGTCACATTTTTAGGGTACGTTTGATATTGCGATTTTGTAAACAAAAAGTGTGTTTGTAAATCAAATCGTAGAACATGAATCGTTTGGGATTGCATTTAAAATAAAAAATAAAAAATATGTGATTTAAAAATACATAAAATCACAAATAATAAAATGGTTTTATAAAAACACGCAATTTTAAAAGCTATCATCTATGGGTACTTGTACAATCACCTCATCCACCCAAGACTAGAGTTAATTTCCAATATATTGCATTATAATTAAGTTTCTTCGCATAAAACATTTGGACAGCTAATATGCAAATAACATTTTCCTTTAAGAAAACCTACGGTAAAAATAAATAAATAAATAAAATTAAAAATTAAAATAAAATAAAAACCTTTTAAAATCACATACCTTGAGCCACATCTAAAGGGTTGCTTTACTTCTAAGGGTAGAGATGCTTAAACTAAAACTTAAACCTTCGCATATGATTATTAATTAAGATAATAGGAAGTTGAATGTAAATGAAATTCAGAAAAAGAATAAAATATTAAAAAATCGCTCCACATGCGGTAAGCTCGAAACAAATGAAATTAATAGTATCTATTTCTTGGTCAAGATTTATAGTTAGTATATCTAATGGTGTATATAATATCATTTATTTAAAAAAATTAAAAATTAAAAACGTGTTAATATTGACTTTATATTCACCGTTAGATACACCAACATTAAATCTTGATCGTAAAATGAAAATGATACTATTCGGTTGCCGGTGACAGGCTGCAAATAGAAATATGCTGCCTTTTCCTCCATTTTGGTCAATACTTAGGAAGAGAACATTCCTTGGGAAGGTTGTTTTGGAATCTCTGGTTGTCTTGGCAATAGTCATAAGTCATGTGATACTTCCTCACCCATTTGAACCACCTTCTCTGTATAGATGTTAGGGTGCTGAACCTCTCCTTGTTCCACCAATTGGTAGAACTATCTGCCCTGCAAAACCTTGGGTTTCCTTTCCACACACAGGCATCGATCTTGTGGTTCCTGAATGAAGCTATGAAGGGGCCCTTTGACCAATCGATTTTGTCACGGCCGCCACCTGTCGCCCAGCTGTCACCATTCCATAGGCTGATCTTGATGCTCATTGGCTGCCACCTAGGAAAGGCCACTCCCTTGTCTGCATGGTTTCTGTACACTCTTATGGGAATCCGATCAACCATAAACCTGCAACGATTACAAGTGCACCCAAAAGTTTAAGCTTATAGAAAATTATTAATTTAATCATTTAATTTATAATATTTTAACTCTCTCGTTCATGTGTGGGCTTAAACTCTCTTATAATAAGTGAGACATTGTTAAATCACCACTTAATTTATAGGAAGAGGTAAATTTAATCATTTAATCAATAGTTTAATACTCCCCTCACGTGTGGGCTCAAACTCTCTTTTAATAGATGAGACTCAACACGTGAAATATTTAATTGAAATAGAGTGAATGACTGCAGGACTTTTGGGTCCGATATCTTGTTAAATCACTATTTATCCCAAAAGCTTAAGCTCATAGGAAGATATAAATTTAATCATTTAATCAATATTTTAAACTCTCTTTCACATGTGGGCTCAAACTCACTTTCAATAAGTGAGGCCCAACACGTGAATATTTAATTGAAATGACGTGAATGACTAAAACAAGGTTCGAACTCATAATTTTTGCTCTGATACCATATTAAATTATCTCTTATCTCAAAAGTTTAATTAGATAACAACCCTTACACGTGAATTGACGGAGACAATGTTCGAACTTACGACCTCAGCTCTAATACCATGTTCAATCACAATTATCCCAAAAACTTCAGATAATAGAAAGAGATAATCATTATATAAGTAACCATTTTATTTCCTTTGAAAAGAAGAGAAAAAGAAGTATGCATTGAAAAATGGCTTACACAATTTGGTGAAGGTTCCACAAGACAGAGTAAGTGTGGAAGTCCTTGGTGGGATCAAACCATAGATTAATCCTTTCTTCACGGTCGTCAAAGCCGTCGGCAAAAATGTTTGTTTGAAGGACATATGGTTGGCCGATCACATTGCCAAGGAACTCAAAATCTAGCTCGTCACGGTTAGGCTGATCAGATGACAGCTGCAATGCATTGCATTCCAAAGAATATATATATGATCATAAGCAATAATTAGAGAAGAACATAATTAATTAGCGGCCGGAGAAGAAGAAAATTGTCGATCACTTACATAATAGGCCACAACTGTGCCGGCTGAATGACCTGGTACTAGTTTGATTTGCATGTCAATTTGTCCAAACAGAAACATCTGGTTCGAAGCAAAACCAGAACCTTAAAAAAAACAAAAAAAAACATGAAAATATATGAGACAGGCTAGGAGAGAAACCGAGGGATTCGCAAGTTCAACATGCTATACATTAAAGTTTCTTAAGATACCTGATTCTTGGTCGAGCTTCAAGCTTCTTGTTCGACCATCAGCAGAGGTGTTTACATGGCTAGGAGACCACGTGACAAAGAAATCCTTATTGAAGTCCCCTGTTGAAACAACAGAAGCTACAGAAATTTGAACCATTAATCCGAACACAAGCAGCCCAATAAGGGATCTGTTTTTGTAGTAATAATTGGTCATGGTTTCTGGTTTTCTATCAGATTTGTGTTATTGGGTGTTGGGGGATGATTATATATATATAGTTATTGCATGGGGGGTTGCGGTGAATGATGAATAATACAAGCAAGGAAAGGTTTGGTTTAAGCAAGAATATCTTTAGAAGGAAGCAAAGGAAAGTTTGGCACTTAGTATCTTATGTATGTTATTAGTGTTCTCATTAGATTGTGATTGAAAGGAAGCAATTTTTTTATCAAAGTTAGGTTAATCTTATCATGCAACAAAAGACCCTAATTCGAACTTTCTCTCCGTCATTCACTTCACTTTTGAGAAAAACGGTGATTTAACCCGGCCCATGTGTATACAAATATTGTAAGTGAATTGTATTCCAAGCTTTGTACATACCCTTAGGCTTTTGTCTGAATAAGAGCCTTTCTATCTGTCAGGTTAGCAGAAAGTTTGGGAAAGCAAAGAAAGTGACTAGGATTTGGCTTTCTTTTCGATTGTGCTTTTCTTTTCAGGGTAACCCATTGAAGCTTCCCTTTTGTTCTGTTTGGTGGACTATTGAGTTGATTCCTTCCCTCCCTTTTACAGGCACCTGTAGAAACAAACCATGCCCTATATTCGGTGTCTGTTGCGATTTGGAAGCTCAAGTTCTAGTGCTGGAGAAGGTATTTTGGCTTCATATAATTGGTTAGATCAATATCATATATATAGAGAATTCCGATAATGTTTTGCGAGTCCGTTTAAGTTTGCGATTTTAAAACGTGCGATTTAAAAATAGTAATTTTCAAAACGTGCGATTTTAAAATGCGATAGATTTTTTTACGTGGTCAAATAACAATTTTTTAAAAGATGCACTCACCAACAGTTCATTTTTTGCAATTTGATTTAAAATCGTATTTTTGATTTGCGAAATCGCGGTACTTTATGTTAAACTCTTTAAATTTCAACCATTGTATTCAATTAAATAGTTGAGAACTTGCCATGTAAGAATTAGTCACTTTTAAAATGGGGTAAAATGTGATAAATACTCATGTGGTAAATATTGAGTTAGCAAGTAAAAACAGTAAAAATAGGCTGCGTTTGTTTCGGCGTAAAACGCTTTTTGAAAAACTATTTTCCATACTTTTTAAGTGTTTGGTGCTAACAAAAAATACTTGTCAACGGAAAATGATTAATTTCCAAATGAACAACAAATGTGCCACTATAATGGGGAAATTCGTTTAGGCCTCTCAAGCATAAACCATCTTAATTCCATAGCTTGTTTCCTCTTTTCTCCGGCGAAACCAGGAATTTGGTTAAACGGACAAGATTAGAAGATAGAATTAAAAAAAAAAAAAAAAAAAAAAATTAATATAAACAATCAAATAAATAAACAGTTCAACTATTTATATATATATTTGAGGAACCACATGTATGTCAATAGAACTCTTTTTCATGAATAACAAAAAGCATTAGCAAATGCTGGTACCTAGAATTAATTAAGCATTAATTATTATGATGATGGTTATGATGATGTTGGAGTCTAGTCTTCAATAGCAAGCTGATCTGAAGTAAAGCATCATAATATATAATTGCTACCATATGAGCTGAGCTGATTGGTTTTGTTAATCTTTGTGAAAGAGGGAGCTGACTGTAGCTTTAATCCAACTTCAATTCTAATCATTAGAAGAATATTGCCTGCAACTAAACGACTGAAGAGATCAACTGTAGCTTTAATCCAACTTCAATTCTAATCATTAGAAGAATATTGCCTGCAACTAAACGACTGAAGAGATCACTTATATATATATATATATATATATATATATATATATATATATATATATATTAAAATGGTTAATTAGAATCGACTATAGTTTGACATACAAAATATAAAACTATCTTATCTTCCATAGTGAAGTCATTATTTGAAACGGGACAAGGTGCCTGATTTTTACTTCTTTAGGCTTGATTTCAAGAACTAACATAGCTAGCACTTTATTTGCCATGGCGCCACCTAATTTAGACTGGGTTACAGGTTTTATAGGCGAGCCGGTGGGATTATTTGCCCCATCTCGACCCCTACCGGCTCCACCGTTGCACATGAGGACTTTGGTTTTCCCACTCACTTGATTGTTAAGTAGAACTTCATATGAGATTTGCTAGAAATTGGATATCCACAAGCTTCACTAGGATTGGAACTCCTAAAGTCCACCTTAGCTGGTGTATTTAGATTACCTCATACCCCGCCACAAGCCCATCAACGGCCTAATCATTGACAGATTTTTTTCTCGTTTCATGTGAGAAGATGGTACGCTCACCTCTCAGTATTTAATTACTTAACGTTATGCCCATACAAAGTACTAAGAAATTTTAATCCAACTTATACCCATGACGTGGTGCCTGCTTCTGATAATACTTGTTATGGAGATTAATACATTGGAGAGTCTTTTCGTGAAACTATAGCATAACATGTTAGGACATTACTCAACCCAAAAAGTTTAAACATATGGATTTAGGCCCAGTTATGCTATATTAATAAGTCATACTTGTGACTGTTTTTCCAATGTGGGACTCAGTTGTTTTTAATTCATTCGTTCATACTCAACAAGGTTCATCGATCTCCCTATGGAAAGAGATTTCGAAAGTAACAACTAAGAACATCTCCACCAGGTTGCATAAAATCCCCCATTTTGTTAAATTTAGCTAATAAAGGCCCAAATAACCTCTCCAACATATTGTCTTCCATTCTTCAAATCCAACATTTTGCTACCCATTTCTAGACAAGAATTTTAGCTTCTCTTCTTAGTTTCCAACTATCTTTGTGTCACTTTCTATTCCGAGCTGGTGGTTCATTAGTTGTAGGCGTATGTAAGGACAAGGGACAAGGTGAATCATGACATGCCGGTGGATCATCCTTTTGTTGACGGATGCTCCTATTACACTCGTAGTCTTTGAAGAATGAGAACTAACTATGGAGTACAAAGGATAGTAAGAGAAATGGAGGTTTGGGCTGTAGACGGGTTTGATGTTGCTCATATATATTGGTAAATCAACAAAATAGTCGAGAAAAACCCGTTGATTTGCCTCGCAAAAAATCACGCCGGATTAACGCACGTCCTGAAACATATTGTATTTTTTAACCTCAAGTTCAACTGTTTACGCCCGTTGAACGAACACCCTCGCTATTGAAACATTTGCGTACCATAAAAATGAGAAATAATATTTAAAGAAAGTAGAGAAAAGAATAGAGTAAACGTTGAAAGTTGTGTTGAAAAATCATAGTAGCAGAAATAATAAATAAAAAAAAAAAAAAAAAAATAGTGCTTTTTTATAGCTAAAATATATAATATTGCTAAAAGTACTCTTAACAACTATGAAGTTATTAATAGAAACTGCCTAAATAAACAACACTAGTTTTTTATTATTACTTTAAATATAATGTAAATGGTGCTCTCAACAGTAGGGATGAGCATGGGGCGGGGGGGGGGCGGGGATGGGGTTTTTTTGCCCCCGCCCCACAGAGGTGCGGGTTCCCCAAAGGGAACCCGCACCCCGCATATTGCCCCCTGCACCCGCACGGGGCGGGTGGGGATGGGGTGGGGTTGAGGGGCGGGGATCCCTGCGGGTATGCGGGGATCCCCGCGGGTTTCTTCGGAAGCCGATTCCCGGCTAAGCCAGGTGGTCTCCCCTGCGCTCGAGAAGATCATCAAGAACGCTTCTTGGCGCAAGCAATCCAGGCTCGCCCACGACTGCAAGTCCGTCCTCGAGTCGAGAAGCTCGCTTCCCCTTCCAAGCCCGAGGCCGAGGCCGAGCCCAATTCCTCAGGCCCAGGTCCACTCCACGACGGCGGCACCACCGAGTACTCCCTCGCCGATTCCGAGTCCATAATCAGCCCGCTCATCAACGCCGCCAACTCCGGCGTTCTAAAGATCGCCGATCCCGCCGTCGATTGCATCCAGAAGCTGATTGCCTACGGATACCTCCGCGGCGAGGCCGACCCCTCCGGCGGCGACGAGGCCAAGCTCTTGTCCAAGCTGATCGAGTCCGTGTGCAAGGGGGCAGTAGGGGGCTGCGGCGCAAGGTCAGGGGGTTAGAGAAGAGAGGTTAGAAGTTAGGGTTTGTTTTTGACTTTTTGTTTCTGTAGTGTCGAGTGCCGCTTTCTTCCTCTTTTTTTTTTTTTTTTTTTTTTTTTTTTTTTAAAATATGCGGGGCGGGGCGAGGACCCGAGAAAATTCAAGGGTCCCCCCCGCAACCCGCCCCGCACCGCGCGGGGGGGCCAAAAACAGCCCCAAAACCCGCCCCATGGGTGCGGGTTTTGGGCTCTGCGGGGAGGGTTGGGGCGGGGCGGGTTTTGCGGGGATCTGCTCAGTCCTACTCAACAGCGGTTTATTTGATTGTCCCACAAAGGAGATGATTGAATTTTGAATTGCCTGAATTTTTGGTGCATAGTGTAAAAAAGTACAAAATAGGTGAATTTAATCTTTGATTTAAGATAATCTTTTTCTTAAAGTTTCTTTGGGAAGTAGAGCGCTTTGCACGGGTTTAAAATTTGGCCGATAAAAATAGGTACATAAAATAATTAACCTGCTTTAGAAAGCCTCCGTCATTTAAAAAAAAAAAAAATGGAAAAATACACATGCCTCCTTAAACTACAATCCACTTGTCAATTTGTCCCCAAACTACCAATTGTGGCATTGTGTCCTCCTAAACTACCAAAAAATATCAATGTTCTTCCAAATGACAAAAATATCATTCATAAAATTATAAAAATTCTTAAAATTATATAAAAACAAAACAAAAAAAACAAAAATTATTTTAAAAATAAATTAAAAAATAAAGAAGAAAAACCAAGGTTTTTCATTTTTTTTTTTTGTAATTTTTTTAAAGATTTTTTTTTTTATATAATTTTAGTTTGGGCCACCCCCTTGGATTTTCATTTTTCTTTTCTTTTTAATTTTTTATTTCTTTTCAATCTTTTAAAAAAAAAAAATCGTTTTTTAGTTTTAGTTTTTTTTTCTCAAATTTCTAAGGATATATTTGTCTTATTAAAACTTTTTTAGGGTATTTTTTGTCTTTTTGTTAGTTTTATGGAGGACAATGACTTCTTTTGGTAGTTTATGAGAAGATATTAACAAAATTGATAGTTTGAATAGCACATTAACAATGGAGTGGTAATTTGAGGGGTATATGTACTATTTTCTTTAAAATAAATATAATATATATATATATATAATTAAAAAATAAATTAATTAATTAAAAAAAAAAATACCCTTTTCTTTTAGTTGGTCCACTTAACAGACAAATGCTGGACCTACACACTGCCCAAAGTGAAAGCCCATTTTCTGGGCCCAATTTAGAAAAGTAAACCGCATAATTTGAGCTCACAGGCCATTTAGAGCCACAGAAATGTTTTGCTGAATATATTGACTATAATGAGTCAATGACACTGAAATTTGAACAAATATCACCGAGCGTGGGGGTAACTTCTTTCCCTATAATTGCTTTTTTGCATCTCAACATACAAAACTTAGGAAACGAACTCTTTTTTTTTTTTTTTTCTCTTTTTCTTTTTTTATTATTATTTTTTTTTAATTGAGTAAGGAAAATAGGTTCAATGGGAGGATCTTTCCCACGTTAAATCCAAATGGAAGAGAGAATATGTGATCTTATGGAAAAGCTTCCTAATACAAGATGAGAAGCGGCTCATTTAACTAAAAGCATTTACCCGATAATTAGCACAACGAGACACTTTCAAAGCATTCCAACTTTGAAAGGAGTATAAACTTAAATTAATATCAGAAACTGCATTAGAAAAATTCCACAAAGAGAAAAGCTCAGGAGAATTAATCGCTAAAATAACTAAAAGAGTATCACCCTCAATAATAAAATAATCATATCTAGAAGATAAAGCCGACTGAGATGCCAGAAGAGCTAGGAAGCTTCACCAACAAAAATATATGTAGAATGCAATCGTTGGGTAGCAACCATAATAATATTACCCGTAGAATCACTAATGATTGCAGTAGCAACAGCAAAAAAGCCCCTTACGGCCACATCAAAATTTCTTTTAATACAAATACCATCAATTCCTAGAAGAGTCCAAAGAGAGGGACTAGAAGCAGCATTCCAAGCCTCAAGATGAAGACCTAAAGTTGAAGAACGTTGTATAATAACCTTGGCAGGATCGGGTTGATGATTATCATGCACTAATTTATTTCGAGAAAATCAAATTATATTTAAAGTGAGAAAAGCAAAAAGTTGAAATTTCTTAACTTTTGACTTAAAAATGGCCAGTCGCTCAACCGGATATAAAATGGCAAGGATCCAATTTGATTGCTTTTGTAATTTTCTCTTAAAAGTTCAAAAAATTTTAATTTTATGTAATTAAATTTCAATATTTTGCAATTTCATCCATCCCGTTAGGATTTGGAGTTAAATTAGATAGTCAAAAGTAAAATTACCATTATACCCCCTGGTCAACTTTACGAAATTACAGAATTACCCATAAATTATAATTAAATTTTTTTTTTTTAATAAAAAAGGAAAACATACAAGGATATTTTGGTAATTTTTACATCCTCCGTTAAGATTTTACAATAAAATCATAACGGAATGGTGAGATTGCAAAAAATTGAATACACAAAATTGTGAGTTTTTAAGCTTTAGGAAGAATATTACAAAAACGATGAAAATTCACGAGGGTTAAACAAAGTTTCCTCTAAAATTAATAATTTGTGTTATTAAGAATCATTTCTAATTACATATAAAAAATTTTAGAGTGTGTTTGGCATTGAAATTTCGTAGATTAAAAGTACAATTTAAAAAAAAATGTATAAAGTATATTTTAAAAATTTACGATTTGCAAACATGTGTTTATATATATATATATATTCAAATCGCATGCAAGGAGTACATTTTTAAAGGTTAATTTATAATTTTAAAGGCTAAATTTTAATTTTAAAAATAAAACTATAATTTTATAAAACATTTAATTACGCTTTTTAAAATTTTATTTTCCAATCCAAAATTTGTTAAATCGCTATTTTCAAATAGGACGTTCTGAAAATAGCAAATTCAATTCATCCTTAAATCTCCTATTGGCTATTAGTAGGGCCTCTTTGGATTTCTTCTGTCTGACTGGATCCAGTTACTATTCACTCTCACGCCTCACACACGAATAAGCTTCGTCCCAGTCTCTCAGCCCTCCCCTTCCCACTGCACTCTGACTCCCTCGCTTTGCTTCTTCAGGTAAGATAACACTTTCTCTCCCCTATTTTTC
Source organism: Alnus glutinosa (assembly GCF_958979055.1). Lineage (NCBI taxonomy): Eukaryota > Viridiplantae > Streptophyta > Magnoliopsida > Fagales > Betulaceae > Alnus > Alnus glutinosa. Next base: position 22,638,257 of record NC_084896.1, read on the forward strand.
AGCTTCGTATCTCCCGTTTCCATTTCTTCCCTCGTAAAACTTTCTATTTTTGTGTGAAATACTGTGCTCAAGGAAGAAGATCCGTACGTGTCTTTGTTGATTGTGTTCGCGGTTCAGAGTTGTGTGGTTCTTGTAATTTTAGCTGTTTTGGGAAATGGGTTTGGGTTATGAACCTCAAGTTATGGGATTTCTGTTCAAGTTTTGTGGGGCTGATGCTGCTTTTGCATTGGGGATTCTAGGGTTTAATTTCCTTAATTGGGTTTCAGTGGGATTTTACTTTAATATTGTCTTGTTGTGTTTTTCTTTACTTTAGCGTAATGGGTTCTCTTTGGTTCGCGAAAATATGCATGTTTTTATGAATAGAATGAGGATTTGGTTCCGATTCGGAGAAATTATTTTTCCTTTTAAGCAGAAGAAGTTATATCGCACAGTAATCTGAGGACGATTAATGATGTGTTTGATTGCCCAAAATTAGGAGAAAAATGAAATAAATTTGGTGTTATAACCGTTTGTTGTATAAATTGTTTTCTTGGATTTCAACTAAATAACGTATTAACCAACTGTTTAGTTTCTGTGCAAATTGAGAACAAAAAGTAGATTAAAGGCCCATTTGGTGTCCGTTTTGAACACTGTTATTGTTTCAATAAGAATGGACATGGAGAAATGAGAGTGACGCATAAAACACTTTTAGCCGGATGATTTGTGAAGGAGGATTCTCAAGGAAAGGTATAGGAAGTTTTTTCAGTGTTTTCAAAAACAGAAATGGTTTTGGGTATGGGTTTGGGACAACCTGTAAAGTCTCATGTTTTAGTAGCTTCTTAATTTTTTTGTTGTTTGAAAAGAGAACTTCCGAACCTTTCCAGATACCTGAACAATCAGGAGATCTAAATCTACTTCGATTTGTTGCTTTATGTTTTCAATACAGAGAGTGGAAAGAATGGAAAGGTTTGAATGAACCATATATAGTAATCATGTTAAGCTCGCCTGAGAAGGTGGCTTACTAGGAATTCTATTAATTAGATTTTTATTTACTTTGATTTTCCTATAGTTACTCAATACCAAGTGGTGCTAAGAATAATTTAAATTTCAAAAGGAATTGATTTTGACACAGTTGTGGAACCATATAAATTTATCAACATTTAACTTGTTTCATTACTACAGTGGAATTAATTCATTAAGTTTATAGAATACTTTTATCATGAAGTGAGTTTTCCAGACTTATGAATTGATTGCATTGGGTGTTAAATTCATTTCATTTATTTATTCACACTGTATTCAGGGCAGGTGGTTAGATTGATATCTTCTTAGAGAGAAGATAAGGGCAGGGGTTTTAGGGAAGTCCATCATGTTCCGATCCCCAAGCAGAAACAACAGATCCAAACGCATCAAGCTAAAGCATGTTCTACAAATTTGTCTCTTGCTTGGTGTGTGCTTCTGGTTAATCTACCAAGTCAAGCACTCACATGATAAAAAGAAGGAATTTGACGAGAAAGATGCAAAAATCTCAGTGAAGACAGAGAGTGGTGGTGTGCCTAAATTTGGGAGGAAAGATCTCTATCCTCGTCCGGAAGGTGTAAATAAGAATGAAAAGCATGAGGAAGAAGAGGGAGGAGAGGAAGAAGAAAATAAGCTTGATGAAGAAGAGCGAGAAGAAGAAAACAATCATGAAGTAAAAGAGCAAGAGGAAGAAGAAAATAAGGGTGAAGAGGCAGACGATGAGGAAAGAGGAGGTGGAGACGATGAGATAGATGAAAATGATCAAGAGAAATCAGATGGGGAAGCTGATCATGAGGAGGAATTTATAGATGAAGAGAAAGAGAGAGAGGAAGATGATGAGACGGAGAGTGAGGAAAAACAAAGTCAAGTAGAAAATGAGAATTCTTCAGAGGATCAGGATCATGATGGAGATGATCAGAACACTCATGAGGCACGAGAGGAACATTACAAGGGAGATGATGCTTCCAGTGCAGTGACCCATGATACCCAGACTATCATCTCTGGCAGTGAGAAATTAAGTTCAGAAAACACTATTGAGCAACCAGAAATGAATATCTTGAAACAAGAGAACAAATCCAATACCACTCAGGAAATTGATAGTTATGAAAGAACTTCAGAGATAAAGGTGGGAGAAGGTGAAATGGCTAAGAACGACACTTCTTTAATTGAAATTTCTGTTGAACACAAGGATAATGATAGTTCTACCAACACCATGGCCATGGGTAGCTCAGTTACAAATTCAACAATGACAAACCAATCCAATGTTCACCCTGAAGGAAGCAATAACACAACACTGGTGAGTATGGAAGCAACCAATACCTCAGCAGAAGTAAGTACCGAAGGCCACGACATAAAAGAGGGCACTTCTGGTTCTTCCCAGCCGAATGGAACAGTGAGTCTATCTGATTCAGCTCATGCTCAAAATACGATGGTGAACGAGTCAGATGCTGGAAGCGGCATGGGCGTGCAAACCTTGGAAACAGAACAGACCAGTAACACTAGCACAGTTTCTGAGAGCAATCAATCTGATGTTAATTCAAAATTTTCAATTAAACTTGAAAATGAAGACTCAGCTGCTAGAGATTCATCCACTTCACAATATAATTCTGAGCGTGCTGCGTCGGAAAAGATCACAACTGAAGCAGAGGATGGCTCTGTCTCTTCAGAATCAAAGGAGAATATTGATGCTACTAACGATAAGAAGTCGGATAGTAACAGTGAATCAGATGGAAACGATGAAAGCTCAGAGAATTCCTATAGAGATGAGACTTTGGATGCGGTTCAACATGACCCTATTGATATTTCCGATTCCCACATTGGCCTAGATGAGAAAGAAGTTCGCACAGATTTGGATACATTGCCAGAGATAAGAACAGAAGGGGATAACAGCGACGACACTGCAGCAGAGTGAGCTCTGATAAATGGTTGTGTTCTTGTAAGTTCTTTAAACTTTCTTATATGTACTCTGTCTTCGTACAACTGTTACGGTTATTAGAGTGGTTTTCTTCACTGTTAAAAATTGGTGTGTAGAGGATCAACTCGGCGGGGAGCATGTAGGCTAGTAAATGTAATCAACAGATCTTAACCTGTATAATTTATTTCAACCTCCCACTTTATACCGGTGTTATTTTTTCCTCTTTTTTTTTTGCCCCCTCGTTTTATTTGGTATTTGTTTCTAATGTGCACAATGGTTGTTTATTTAAGAGCACAACAATACAGTTTTGAGCACAAATGATTAAATCTTGAAACCTTTTTGTTTCCAATGGATTGACACTCCACAGGATGAAAGACATTTGATGTCTTTGAACCTAATTAAGGAATAGCTACCTTATTTGACGTTTTGTCTCACTTATGGTTTGTAGGTTTTTGTTTTAAATAAGATTGTGATTCTGTTAAGATGATAGGGTGTTAAACATTGGATTTATTTTTTATAAGTAAACGAAATATCATTAAAAGTGCAACTCAAGTACATAGAGAGTATACAAAAAAAACACCTAGTTAGAACGAGAAAACAAGTAAAAAAAAAATCATGAACACTTGACATATTAAAATCTAGAGCAGCTGTCCAATGATAAAAAGTTTTGAAAAAGAAAGACGGGGCTTAAACATTTGATTTACCTGTATTCCAACTTATATTAAGAACTTCACCTTGTACATCTTGTTCACTGATGAAATTATGACCTAGAATGTGCTACATTTGATTTGTGTGGCTGCATATGGAAGCATAAAATAATTTGAGATTTTCAATACATGCATAGTTTAGGAAATTTGGCATAATTTATTGTGAAGGCCAAGGTTGTCCACCCAACTTTATTGTTCACAAAGAATTGATAGGAATTCTAAATGCACACAGCCTACAATAGGCAGTTATTCATTACTTGTTTGAAACTAGAACGCATCTATCACAAGTTCTATTGATGACCTTGAGGCAAAACACATCACTCTAGAATTTATACCCTTCTAAACCATGAGAAAAATTTAATAGGAAGAAATCCTGTGTGTATATTTAAAATGGACGGATAAACTAATATTGATCATTCTACAGAGTTTACGCATTATTACAAAGAGCTTCCTTTACGTTTCTGGAAAAACAGTTCTCAATAAGAGATAACCCAAATACTTATACACATGGATGTAGATGATCTTCTCAACTGCAAGTCTACAACACCACCTTCTGAACATGGATGAAAGTTTGCTTAGTTTGGGCCAAGTAGCTCCTATTTCTCTCATATTGCTTGTAATTTTTTACATGACCTATAAAATATGGCTAACTACTTAACTATGCGTACATAGTTTATTACTTAGTAATATTAAGTTAGTATATATTAATCAACTAATTTATAACTTAAATATGTTCGTTAATACTAGGATTGGACTTGCGGGGTTATTAACAGCTAATAATTACTAATCGCATAACCACTTTGGTGGATGGTTGGCAAAAATCGCTAATCGCCTAAGGCAGTGCAGTAACTGGTTAGCAGTTTTAAGATAGGCGAAGGCGGTTAATAACTGTTAACTGCCTACTCTTATATATTTAATATATGTTATATAACAAATTTATTAATTGATTATTATTTTCATTTGAAACACTAAAGCTTAAAAAAAAAAAGAAAAAAAAAAAGCCCACAACAGTTACAAAACTATCTAAAATAGGCCCTAAAAATATGTCCAAATAATGTTCAAAACACGAAAATAGGTCCAAAAGGCCAATACCTAACAGGCAGTTACGCGGTGTGATTTGGGTTTCAATAACCACTAACCGACGGTTATTTAAAAACTGCTAACCATTTAAGGCGATGCAGTTATAATTACGAAAATTTGATAACCACCTAACACGTCGTAGTTAGCGATTAGAAGCAATAGCTGCTAACTATAACTAATTGTACAGTTGTACAACCCTAGTTAATACTAAGTATATGTTTATACAAATATAAACATATGTGCATATAAGCTACGTTCGCGAGTCGTGTATAGTTTTATACGAGTTAGGCCACGAGCCTTACTCGAGTTTCGTCAAGCGACTTGGGTATCTATCAATAAATAATAGAGGGGATTTCTATAGTTACGAACTGGTTTTTATTATCATAAATTGAGTACGGATCGAGTTTAAATTAGTGGGTTGTCAATAGACGAGTTCATTTATAGTCCTATGCATTTTTTAATAATTGCAATTTGAAAACGGAGAAAATTTTGTGTTTTCAAATCATAAGCAAGCTGGTGCATTATTAAAAATAAAAATAAAAAATGCACGATTTTCAATGTTAAACTGTGATTTTAAATGCTAAATTGAGATTTTACAAAACATTAAATTGAGTTTTAAAAATCGTGTTTTCACCTCACACATTACAAAATTGATATTTTTAAATCTTACGTTTTAAAATCGTAAATCCAAACGGACCATAAATTTCTCAACCATATTCTAAGTCAAAAAACTATACACGTTATTGGGCAAATCATGTTACCAAAGCATATTATTTCTTTATGATTTCTTTTTAAATATATTTTAAAAAAAAAAAAAAAAAAAATCTTACCTGATGTGGAAAACAGAAACCATGAGAAGTAGCGAAAAAGGAAACAATAACAACTTAAGAGACGTTAAATTCAATGAATTTGCAATTAACCATATTTACCGTCATCTCTGTTTGAGCCACCGCCCCCCTAGGATCTTATTCTTCCGTTCGGCATGCTTAGAAAACGTAAATTATTCTGCCGTACGTTCGATCGGCAAAGCCGTCCATAGACGGAAAAATCAAAAAAATGTTAAGATTATGAACTCATAAATAGGCACAAGTTGAACTCTTGGAGGCAAGAAAGCACAGAATCATCAATCTGATAAAGAGAAAGCTTCTGAATATCAATTCTAATGGCTTCTGCCCAATTCTTCATCCTTGCCATTGTAGCCATTCTTGTCCCTTCAATTTTGGCCACTGAATTTGTGGTTGGTGATCGGAAGGGTTGGACCATTAACTTTGATTACCAAGCTTGGGCCAAGGGGAAGGAGTTCCATGTGGGTGACAAACTAGGTAAATTATAAACTCTATATACTCTCTTTGCTATCTCTTCAACTTACCAAAATATTCTCGTTTCTTTTTAGTCTGATTGATGATATATGGATGAACCATCTTCTTGATGCAGTTTTCAAGTATCCCAAGGGATTCCACAATGTTTTAAAAGTCAATGGCACTGGTTTCCAACAATGTGTGGCACCGGCGAGAACTCAACCCTTGATTAGTGGAAATGATGTAATTACCCTAACAACTCGGGAAGAAAATGGTACATTTGTGATGTTGCCATGCATTGTAAGATTGAAAATCAGAACCTTGTTATAACAGTGCTGCCTTAATCAGTGTCTCCAGCACCTTTTCCCACATGGTAGGAGAAGCGTTATAAACACTTACATATTTATGAGTGGATGATAGCTACTTTTGGCATCTTTTTGTGTTGCATGAATAGAAGTTTGTAGGAGTAAGAATTTCAAGAGGCGCACGCACATGACGTGGTGAAGTAAGATGACTTAGGAATCATCTTTTTTTCATTTTATCTTTTAGTACATCGAGTTACTCCTTAAATAATGAGTCTATGTCAGTGTTATTTTTGAAAGATTATAGAGTTTGTCTTTAATTTTAGAGATAATCTTTGTTACCATACTCTGATTTAATTGTTAGTAGATAGAAATTTGTAATCTTGTGCGCGAGCCTATTTAAGCCAACATGCTAGGAATAGAAAGGCAAGGAAATGCAAAGTTCTATCCCTCAATCCTGTTTGTTTGGGAAGGATTGTTTCTTTTTGTGCACGACTTTCCTTATTTAGCTCATGTTTAAAAAGAAAGAAAGAAAAAAGCTTTTTAAGGTAACTTTAAGCCCAAGCCCTCCCAAAAAATTGGCCCCCTCCCCTCCGCCACCCTTATCTTGAATTCTCCGCCACCGCCTCCGCATTTGACGCTGTTTTTGTTTCCTCTTTTAAGCCAAAATCAAGAAACAAAAAAAGCAACCCCAGCTCATTAGCTTAGGTCAAGTGTCTCCATCTTTTCCTCTCGCTTCAAACAAAAGCATTCAATCCAAATTCAGAAACACCCAAAAAGCACACAACGGATAAGATCCTTTCAATTTTATTTAAAGAAATGGATATTATTCATTTCAAATTAAAGGTCAAGATTTAAATGTATCAACTTTAAATTCTGAACATAAAATAAATAGTATCCATTTCATTTGAAATGGAGATGATCCTATTCCACAACCAACACCCTTCAAATGAAAACAAAGAACGTTTTAATTTTTAAGAGGAGAAGAAAAGCTATTGAGCATGTAATCTTGCATCCATCAGGCATCAGGTCTGGGAACTGGAGAAGAGGTTAGAAGAAGCCGATGAGACCAAAGACTAAGAGGAGGCGGAACAGGTTAGCAAGAGAGCCTTGTCGCTGCCACGGGCCGAGAGGAGAAATATTAATGAAATTTTTTTCAATCCAGTCTTTAAAAATAGTACAAGAATCCTCTATATTTTGAAATGGATGGTGTCGATTTTATGATCTTAATTTAAAATTAGTACATCTAACAGTGTATATGATTTCATGTTAATATTGGGTTCATATATATATACTGTTAGAACCATCTACTTTAAATTAAAAAATAAATAAATAATATGAAATTATTTACATCGTTAGATGCAACAACTTTTAATTATAACCATGAAATAAATACTATCTATTTCTTTTAAAATGGAGTTGGTCTTTGTTCATTTTTTAAAATTGTACATACTTCTTGCATGCTTTTATTAATAACATTAATAGAAGAAGAAAAAAATGCTTACTTTTCACATGTTAAAAAAACATATAATACTTATAAAAGATTAAATAAATAAAAGTCCTGCAATTTAATTTATGGGAAATTTATATCAAGCTTATAATGAGTTATCGTGCCTTGAGCATTGAGAGATGCATAAGCCGTGTGCTGTAATTATTAATTGGATGAGTAGATATGTTTTTTGTTTTTATTTAAAAAAAAAAATTAATGTAATATAAAGGTAAAAGTTATTTTTGTATTTTTATAAGTATTTTTTTATTAAAATATGCTAATAATTTGATTGAATACGTTTCATCAATCATGAGTTGATCAATACTAGCAAAAGTGTTAAAATTAATAGATAAATCATTTTCTGTTTCCAAAACATTAAAGGGATCATAGCCAAAAAAAACTATAGTCATTATATTTTATTATATTAATCATCCCCCCAAACATGAATTTTTGACTCCACCACTTTATATAAGCCTTGATGTGCAGGATTTTCTATTAGCGAGAGGCAACTTTTCTATGACCATTGAGAGAATTATAAACTCCTTGAGATTACCATCAAAGTTTCGAGTTGCAGCGAGCAAATTCATTCGCGAAAGAGATTATGTAAAAGAGTTTTGGAGTTGCTGCAACCAGAGGTAAATGGGCCATTTGCTGGGTTGCAAGCATGTGTTTTAGACTACAAAGGTTTCGTTCTTAGGGGGTAGCTCAATCGGCTGGAGTCTGGAGACCACGCTTTATGAAGCAGAGATCGCTAATTCGAATCCCTCTGTCCCCCTCTTGTGTGGACATGTCAAAAAAAAAAGACTAGAAAGGTTTTGTGAGTGTAGGTTGAGTGTAACAAATATTTCTTCTACGTTCAATAGAATGCAATTTTTTATTTTTTTGAAGAGTTCTTCAAAAAATTTCACTTCATCACTAACATCTGTGTTATTTTTGTTTTATTTTCTTTCATATTATCTACATTATTATTATTTTTTTGATAGAAATATTATCTACATTATGATGATTATATATGTAGTATTTATGTTGAATATTGGTTAAATTGATGGCCAGAACTTTATGCTAATTTGAGATATATATTTTAGTGTTTAAAATTGGCATTAATTGTTTGCAAATACCTATTCACTCTCTTTCTTTTATTTATTTATTTATTTTAATTTAATCACGCTATCCTTTCATTAATTTACAAAAGCAATAACACTGACCTCAGCAATTATAACGTCAATAATATAACGAGAGACTTCCTCCATATGAACTTGTTCGTCCATAAGAGAAAGCGTTTTCTTAGCTAATCTTTATACTACTCCATTCGCCCTCTTTCTAACATAATTTAGACTCAAAAACTGCAAATTATTCAATATAATTATGATATCTTCAATCAATTAACCATATTTGCATGAATTAATCTTCCATTCCTTTTTCAATTCTGCACAATCTATTCACTCTCTTTTAAATGTAAGTTTGGGGTCGATTGCGTTTTTCATATTTAAAACATAAGTGGCACGAAAATCCTACTATCCTAATCAATTAAGCCCCTAAAATTGACCCCTTTTCTCCCTTGTATTCTACACTATTCAAGAAAGTTAACGATTTTCGGGGGCTTTTTTTTCAATTGTTAAATATTCAATATTCATGGCATATCCATTATGCCTTTAAGAGGATAATTCTGAATTAAAGAAAAACTAATGTTGGTCATGGCCCAATTTCCATATGATCAAAATAATATCCATATGGCTATAATCAAATAACTCATGTATTATGCTCGATCTTAATAATTACATAACGACGCGTATATCTATACATAACCCCACTTTTCTCTTTCCATTTTTGTCTATATCAGATGGCAAATGATATTTGTATACATTTTTTTATACACACATTCATATTTGGTGTAAGTCTCACACTAAATGTGAGTTTGTGTACAAATAACACATCTCATATCAGACTGTGTTAATTTGTGTTGGAGAGGGTTTGAATTATTTTTTAATATTTCTATTTTGAGAAAAGAAAACAAAAGGCATAAAATTGAACTTTTAACAGACGAATAACCCCCGAGCTGTGCAAACCCATAAGAGTCTACACTAATCTTTACAAACATATATATGCCCGCAAATAATGCGCTTTGCATGGGGCAAATGTGGCTTATAAATATAAGAAACTGACAAATGATATTTGTATACATTTTTTTGTACACATTTATATTTGGTGTGGGACCTATTCTACATTTATGGGTCTCACATCAAATGCGAGTGTGTCTACAAATAATGCATATCAAAGAAACTAATGTTTTTAAGGAGGTGTTTTTTGTGTTTTGATTGAAAAAAGCATTTGATGTATATGTTTTAAGTTTTTTTTGTGGGTATTTTGAGAAAAGAATTGTTTATTAATGTTTTGACTTTTTTATTAAAAATAAAAACTCTGTTCAAAGGAAAAACGAAAAAGTAAAATGAAAAGGGGTTAGCAAATAAGCCGAGCATTTTCAAAATACTAAGGGAAAAGTACATATATCTCAGCTACCACTCAATTGTCAATATACACCTCAAACTACCAATTGTGTCAATGTCCCAACTTAAACTACAAAAAAATGCTAATGTCTCCCCTAAGACCAACAAAAAAACAAAAATGACCCTAAATTTTTTTTGAATAAGACAAAAATGTTATTATAAATTTGAAAAAAATATATATAACTAAAAAATAAAAATAAAAACAAACGAACAAATAACTGAAAATTATAAAACATTTTTTTAAAAAAAAAAAAACTAACGAAAAAGAAAAAAGAAATGCTAGTTTATTATTAAATTAAAAAACAAAACGATTTTTTTTCAAAAAAACAAACCAAAAAATAACTGAAAATTATAAATAAATAAAAAAAATCAATTTTAAATTATTATTATTATTATATTTTTTTGTTATTTTATATTTTTTAATAATTTGTTTAGTTTTTGTTTTATTTTAATAATTTTATAAAGGATATTTTTGTCATTAGGGGAACATTGACACTTTTTGGTAGCTTGGGGGGGGCACATTGACAATGTGATAGTAGTTTGAAGAAATTATGTATACTTTTTCCAAATACTAAACTAAGGAATTCCAGTTAGAGCATAACATATAAACTTGCTTGGGATAATAGCCCCTAACAATTTTAAGGAGAAAAGTACACATAATTCCCTTAAACTATCACATTATTGTTAATGTCCTCTCCAAACTATTAATTGTGTCAATGAACCCCCTAAACTACTAAAAAATGTCAATATTTTCCATAGAAACAAAAATACGCTTCATAAAATTATTAAAAAAAATTAATAAAATATAAAATAACAAAAAGTTATACAAAAAAATTAACAATAAAAAGTTATAAAATTTAAATTATAAATTATAAATTTTCTTTTCTTTTTAATCTTTTTTTTTTTAATAATTTCAGTTATTTTTTCGTTTTATAATTTTAAAAAAAAAAATAGTTCTTTTTTCGTTTTTAAATATTTTTTTTCGTTAATTTCTTTAATTTTTTTTAAATAATAATTTTCATTTATTTTTTTTATTTTATTTTTGGAATTTATAAAGATATTTTTGACTTCTTACAAAAATAGTAGGGTCATTTTTGTCTTTTTATTGGTCTTATGAGAGGCATTAATATTTTTTAATAGTTTTAAGCGGAGACATTCACATAATTGGTAATTTAAAAGAACATTAACAATTAAGTGATAATTTGAAGGAGATAAGTGTACTTTTTCCAATTTTTAAACCTTATTTTAAATTTATAAGTTTTTTTACCAAATAGACTACCATTAAATTTTTACCTCTCAAATTTTTATTTTTTAAAGAAAAACATTTTACCCACACTTCAAATTTTAACTTTCTTTTAACAGCGACCAAAGTGTCTATCGTGTAATTCGTGTGGGATATTGCCGCACTGAAATTTCAAAAACAGATGGGGTTCCTTATTTGGTTAGGTTTTCACAGCTGGCCCCATTCCATTGAAAAAGAAAAAGGGAAGGGTTTAACATGAAATATTAAAAATTGGTAAAATCGATTAAAAATAATTAGATAAGCATGAATATATTTAAAATAATAAGAAAAAACAGTAATGGTGGGGTCGTCACAGGTTAGTAAATAAAAAATATTTAAGAATGACATGGCATTAATGGGTCAATGCCACGTTAGCAGTTTTAAATTATTTTGTGGACAAAAAACAGATGGATTGGAGTGTAAGATTAATTAGAAGGTGACGGAGTAAATTGAAATAGCACGATTAAGTCGTACCCAATAAATTTATATTTATATTTTTCTATAAATAATGAGACTTATATTTCCTCAAAATAAACGTGTTCAGTATTTGATTATTTGAAAATACAATTAAACAATTTTACTAAGAAAACCCCAAAATTAAGTATTTTCTCAAACGTGTATTCCAGCCAAAAAAAAAAAAAATACTTCTTATTCCCCAAAAAAAAAAAAAAAAAAAAAAACATCACTTTTATATGAAATCAAACCAAAAGACTTTTCAAGATGAGTACTACCATACCCTTTAATTATAAGGAAAATTTTTATTTATAATCTCTAATTTTTCATCACATTTTCAATTAGGAAATTAATTTTTAAAAAGTGTCAATTTATGGTATTTATCTTTTCAATTTTTTTCAATTTCAACCCTAGTTAGAATTTTTCGTTAAATTCTTTCAAAATTCTTAAAATACCCTTCCTGTTTTTAGGAAAAAAGAAAAAAAAAAATAAAGGATTTAGATGTTGGTAAGAATGTAGCAAAATAAAAATTGCAAAAATACAGGTACCTGAATCTTTGAAATTTTTTATAATTTTTTTTTTTAAAAAAAAAAATGCACATGTATTTTGAGAATTTTAATAGAATTTAACAGAAAATTATAACGGATAGTTGAAATTGAAAGATGAATACCTTGATACTTTTTAAATATAAATATCTTAATTGTAAAAGTAATAAAAAATCGAAATTTATAAGTGAAGTTATTTCAATTAATTTTAATTAATTAATTAAAGCCTGTTATACATTATTTATGTGGAATTCTTTTTTCTTTAGCGAGCAAACTTTAAACTCCTACTTGTTTAATTTTGACGGGAATGGATCCAGTCAGTCCACATCTTTTATTCTTTAAGTTGACCCTTTGAACTTTGAAGTAACGTGTAGTTTTTTTCTTTTCTTTTCTTTTTTTTTAAATAAAATTTTATTTATTTATTTAAAAATTGCCATGGTTTGTTTCTCATTTGAAATTCAAGATCGTCCACGTCATATCCCCACTCATATCTTATAGATAATCCCAGCTGTACTTTTACAGGCTGTTTCCCTCTCATACCTTGAATTACCTTCTCTCTCTCTCTCTCTCTCTCTCTCTCTCTCATATAAATCTCTCTCGCACGCACACTAGCTGGTTGCCTTTAAGACCAAGAAAGCTCTAAAGCCTTGCAATGGATCCGTGCCCTTTTGTGCGGATCCTCGTTGGAAACCTAGCCCTGAAGTATCCAATAGCCTCCTCCAAGGCTTCCTTCTCCGGCGTACACCCATCCACGTCCCCGTGCTTCTGCAAGATCAAACTCAAGAACTTCCCTACCCAGTGCGCAACGGTCCCTCTGATCCTGCAAGAAAGCCAAACCCACTCCTCCCACGATCGCGCCCCGGCCGCTTGCTTCACTTTGAACAAGACCCATATCGACAATTACAAACTCGTCGAGAATGGCAAGAACCCGGTCTTGCAGATTGCGGTCTACGCGGGGCGGAGAGGGACGGCGTGTGGATTAATGAACAGTGGGAAGTTGTTGGGGACTGTCACGGTGGAGGTGGATCTGCGCGCAGTGGAGACGAGGGCTAGTAACATCCACAAGGGCTGGGTTGGTATCGGAGGGAAATGCAAGAAAGGTTCGTTGGCGGCGCAGTTGCACTTGAGCGTTAGCGCCGAGCCTGATCCAAGATTCGTGTTCCAGTTCGACGGAGAGCCGGAATGCAGTCCTCAGGTGTTTCAGGTCCGCGGGGATGTCAGGCAGGCTGTATTTTCTTGCAAGTTCGGTTTCAAGAACGCCAACGACCGAAGTTCGCTATCTGGGTAATTAGTTCTTGTCATTCTATTATCACTACTAATTCTTCGTTTGGTTACTGAGAAAATTTAAGGGAAAAAAAAGAAAAAGTTATTGGACTGTAAAATCTTTAATGATTTATCATATGTATGCGCAGGCCATCGATGAGCGAACCAAGCACATCAAGAAGTTGCTTAATGGGCTCACACTCTCGGAAGGACAGAGACATCGGAAAACAGAGAAAGGGATGGCAGATAACCGTCCACGACCTCCCGGGCTCAACAGTGGCCATGGCTTCCATGGTCACCCCGTTCGTGCCATCCCAAGGGTCCGACCATGTCAGCCAGTCCAACCCCGGCGCGTGGCTCATCCTCCGCCCAAGCGACGGCGCGTGGAACCCGTGGGGTCGCCTAGAGGCGTGGCGCGAATGCGGTGGGTCCGACTCCGTCGGCTACCGCTTCCATCTCCTCATCGATTCCGACGCCACTGCCACGCTAGCCGCCGGAGCCATCAGCTCCAAGAACGGCGGCAAATTCAGCATAGACATGACCTCCAGCGTCGGTACCACCCCCGTGCACACACCCAAAAGCAGCTGCGATTTCGGGTCCGGATCTTTTTATTGGTCCTCCAGACCCTCCTCTAGATCCGGGTCAGGATCCGGATCGGAGCTCGGGTATGGACCTTCTCCAGCACAAGTACACGCAGGGACGGCAGGGTTTGTGATGTCATCCACCGTGGAAAGAGCAGGGAGCTGTAGCCAGCCCGAGGTGGAGGTGTGCGCGCAGCACGTGAAGTGCTCCGAGGACGCAGCGGTGTTCGTGGCACTGGCTGCGGCCATGGATCTCAGCATGGACGCTTGCGGATTGTTCTCTAAGGAGCTCCGAGAGGAGCTTAGGCAGTAGGGTCGGGTTTTTGTCGTTTCGTTAGTTGTTGTTTGTCGTTTTAGGAATTACCGAGTTGGTTAGGTGTTAGGATAATTGGATTCTTTGATAACGCTGATAACTAACAGCAGGTTTTGGAATTTTTCGATTAAATGTTGTACAGTTGGGAATAATTAGGCATACATTATCAATTTTTTTATTTTTTAATCCTTTATGCCTATGATCTGTATTTTGTTTATATATATATAATATATATATATATATATATATATATATATAATTGATCCATGTGCTGTTCCGGGAAAACTAAGAGCATCCTATGACCTATGTTTGTAGGAGACTTTATATTGAAGTAATCCATGTATGCTGTTGTACGGATACTCCAAACAAATTATAAAATAAAATATTGTTGATTCCATGGGGCTTTTTAAAGTGTACCTTTTTTTTTATATGAGAGTCAAATTTAATATAAATTTAAAATTTAATGGTGGTTTATTCAAAACCTAAGGGCATCTCCAACAGATGTGCTATTTTAACCAGAATTGCTAAATTTGACTTTTTTTGCTATTTTTTTCAATCCAGCAGAATAGCTTCTTTAAGCTTTTTTCCTTAACAGTGAACAGTGAATAGCCAACACTGGCTATTCACTATTCATCTGTTTACACTTTTTTTATTAATATTTTTTTCTCTCCCCCTCTTCGTCCCTCTCTGCCGGCCATGAACAACCAACAAAATCAGGAACAACCAACCAAAATCGACCATGAACATCCAATAAAAAATCATGAACAAACCAACCAAAATCAACCATGAACAACCAACCAAAATCATCAAAATCAACCATAAATATAGCTTTAGCCGTGATACATATAACCGAAACAGGGGAGACATTCAAGCTTCAAAATCAGATGGGTTCAACTAAAAATCATCAACCAAAATCATCAACCTATTTTACCAGTCGCCGGAAATCACCTCTGACTCGGCCGGATCCGCGTCTAGCTCAACCGAAACTCGTCTCAGGCCACCGAAACTCGACTCATGAAGGATCGGGTTGATGGGTTTCGTCTGGGTTCGTCGATTTCAGCGGTTGTCTCTCAGAAATCGCTCATAATCACCGAAAATCACCTCTGACTCTGCCGGATCTGCGCCTAGCTCAACCGGAACTCGTCTCAGGCCACCGGAGCTCGACTCATGGAGGACCGGGTTGATGGGTTTCGTCTGGGTTCGTCGAGTTCAGCAGTTCTCTCTCGGGTCTCTCCATCTCCAGCTCTCCCTAAATCCCTCAATCTCTCTCTCAGTGTTTCAGACGAAAAGAGAAAGGAAGAATAAGAAAGAAAGAAAGATCGGGAAGGAAAAATGAGGAGAATAAAAGAATAAAAAAAAAAATATAATAAAAAAAAAGAAATAATATTTAAATGTAAGTAAAGAGTTGAATAGTAAATCTGTTGGAGAGAATATTGGAAAAACAGTAGTTAAAGTAAAGGTTGATACTTTTTGAATAGCTATTTTAACTCTAACTGCTGGAGATGGCCTAAGGTGATTTTCATGTTACATACATTTTTTATGGTACCAACCCCATCGCGCTGTTTGACAGTGTAAAATTTGGTATCATCAATAGTATCAGACTATTAGTAGGAGTTGCAAGGCCTGCACTTAGGGTTGGCAAAACAGGTTAATATGCGTGTTTGGACCGACCTGGATAACACGCTAACCCGTTTAAGTCAACTCAAACCCAACACGTTTAGCTAAACGAGTTGGCCACGCCAATCCGTTTAACTAATCGGGTCACAAACGTGTATTAAACGGGTTGATAGATCATAAACGTACTATAAACGAGTTAACGAGTCATGAACGGGTTGATTCGAACTCGTTTAGCCTAAACTCAAACTCTATAACTTTGTGTCATGTTTGTATCGGATTCGTGGATCGTGTCAAAAATTGACAACCCTACCTGCACTGGATACAGTTGATGAAGTTGAAATGACACATGCAGCTAATAAAGTTTAAAAGTTAGCTAAGGATAGCCTAGATAAAGTTAAAGATTGAAGTTTTCTGTTTGGCCATAACTTCTCTAAGAAGTTAATTATTTCCTTGCCCAATTTGGGAGGAGGGAAGAAGCTTCGTTTCTTTCCTCCTCCCCTCTCCCCCTTCATGAAGTTGCTTCTTTCTATTTCTGTTTGTCTAGAGTTCTCTCTGAACCTTCCACCTCTTATTAAGCCTTATTCATTACCTTTTGCGATCTATCTTTGATCCTCCCAAAATCGTAGCCTCAGCCATCTCCACCTTATTGCCTCCTCCAGCCCGCTTTGTCGCCTCCTCCTCCCGGTATTTCAAATTTGGTTTTTTCAAAGCTCCATTTGTTATCCCCTATCAACTCCACCCTCCAACGCACCTTGCCACCATCTTCATTGGCCTCCCCACTCTTTGTCATCGCCTCACGTGCCTCTACTTGGCCTTCAGGCACTAGCACAGGCCCACGCATCCTCGCCATCTATAAATACTGGTACTGCTGGGTTTGGTAGTTTATTTATTTATACATACTTTTTTCTATATATATTTGTTTTGTGTTGTTTTCATAGGGTTTTAGCATCTTTGCTGGTGTTTGTTCCTATTTCCTTGTTAGGGTTTTGGAATAGTGGAAGGGTCTTTCGAGGTTTGTACCCCTTCTCGTGTCTCTTGATTATGTCGTCTTTGGTTTGCCTTGTCTAATCGCATTAGTTGGCAACCAATTTTCTTGATGTGATGTCCGTGCCAACAATACATATCGTTACGTCATTTATTTTATGCATTCTATTTTGTACTTCTATTTACCCACATTGACCAAGTATTTTTTTTGCTGCTTATTGTTGGGTTGCCAGTCCTTTATTGTTATTATTTGTAATTTGTTCTTGTTCAACTTATAAAATAATAATAACAAAAAAAAATGGATAATTGTACCGTTGGTCCCTGTGGTATGTCATAGTTATTTTTTACTCCCTATGATTTAAAAAGTTCATGGGAGGTCCTTGTAGTTAGCAATAATTACAAATCGATTCCTGACGTCAAATTCCTTTAGTATTTTTAACAAATTTCGTCAAATGCCACGTCAGCGCCACGTGTCGCCAATAAGATGGCGACACGTGTCCATTTTAATAAAAAAATATAAATTTATTAAAAAAGAAATAAATACACTTATTTAAAAAAAAAAAAAAAAAAAAAAAAAAAAAGAGGGGGCAAGGGGTGCGGCCACCCCCTCTTATTGGCGACATGTGGCGCTGACATGGCATTTGACAGAATCTGTTAAAACTTTCTAACGGAATTTGATGCCAATGATCAATTTGTAATTATTGCTAACCACAAGGACTTCCCATGAACTTTTTAAACTATAGGGAGTGAAAAATAATTATGGCATACCACAGGGACCAACGGTGCAATTATCCCTAATAAAAAAATATAAGTGGAACGAATGTTTTCTTTTATGGAAATTCAAAACGGTAGGACCCAATGGATGAGATTGAGTTGGATCCAACGGTAGTCCGCTATGGTTAAGTTTGTCTTTGTTTTGGTGCCTTTCATTTTGAATCTGTATTTTAAAATGATGTAAAAGCATAAAAATACCAGCCAATACAGTGCTTGTTGCCTTGTTGCTAAGCATGGCAACAATACATTCTTTTATCTCCTTTTTTTTTTTTTTTTTTTTCTGAGAAATGAAAAAGGAGAGGGAGAGGGCTTTGCCAAACACAGCCAATAGATTACAAGTTTGTCACAAGTTGGCCATATACCTGAAATTGAACAGTAAACAGTAAGATTAGAACTAGAGGCCCCTCATGGTTGAGATGAGCGGACCGGGATACTATCCAATAAGATTGTTCTATTGTAATGTAATGATCAGCCTTATGTGAGAAATTGTCTAGACCTCACTTGAACACGAATAGTCTAAGCAAATGGAATCCGAACAGCCTCTCAATAGGACAACCTGATTGCATTAAATCTAAATCTGAAATGACTATTGAGTACTTTAGGCGGTTTGAAAATAATAATATCCGCCATATTCAATAATAAGTTATGTTCTCGTTTACTTGGACATGATTTTGTCATGACAATAGATCATTAGTGCATGTTTTATTCATTGTAATCTCATAACTCTTAAGAAAGTCATTCTAGTAAAATAGAGTATAGTCAATCTGATAATTAATGAATTAATTTACACATGCCATCAAGCAATAACAATATGACTAATTGATTAGTTGTTTAATAACCATGAATAGTATCTATCTCATGCTCAAAATTCGTCCTTTAAAAAATTTACATAATATAAAATCATGTATACTATTAACTACACCAACCTTAAATCATGACCATAAAATAGATATTATATACATTTCATTTGAAGTGGAGAGAATCCTTAAAGATCTCTAAGTAAGTGGGAACAAAAATTTTACTCAATGGCGCAATTATGCAATCAACATCAACAAATTGTGCAATTATAATGATGCAAGCCGAGAAAAAGATATTATAATCAATAAAATAGATATTATATACATTTCATTTGAAGCGAAGAGAATCCTTATAAATCTAAGTGGGAACAAAAAATTTATTCAATGGTCCAATTATGCAATCAACATCAACAAATTGTGCAATTATAATGATGCAAGCCGAGAAAAATTGGAGTAAATATAATGATTTAATCGAGGATATCTGAGGGATAATAAATAGTTTGCAAAAGTGACAGGTTATTCGTGTTAGGCGTATACTACATTATCTTTTGTAGATCGTTGTGCTTAAATTGTTTATTTATATAAGATGTGCTTGTTTCCAATAAAATAATAACAATAAAAATCAATAAATTGTCAAGAGGGGCCAAAATCTCAATACATCAAGCCTAGGATTCTCATACAGGCTTCACTACATAGATTTCCACCAACATAGGATTCTCATAGTTTTCACAATAGGTCACATGACACATGGATCAATGACCAACATTTAAAAATTTAAAAAAAAAAAAAAAAAAAAAAAAAAAAAAAAAAAAAAAGAAGAAGAAGAAGAAGAAGAAGAAGAAGAAGAAGGGTGGGGGCGGGGTTGAACAAAACCCTACAAATAAGAGGCACAAGGAATTAAAAAAAATAAACCTCCATGCCTAATCAAACCCTGCTTTACAAAATTTAATCAGGAAAATCCAGCCAAAAAATCGCTGTAATTTATCACTAGAATCAAAGAATGCACTAAAACGACGAGCTAATACAACTAAAACGACATATAGCTCGACCCTACTGCCGGAGCTCCTCTCGGAGCTTCTTAGAGAACAACTCGCAAGCGTCCATGCTGAGATCCATGGCCGCAGCCAATGCCACGAACGCCGCCGCGTCCTCTGAGCACTTCACGTGCTGCGCGCCCACCTCCACCTCGGGCTGGCTACACCTCCCTGCTCTTTCCACCGTAGACGACATCACAAACCCTGCTTGTACTTGTGGTGGAAAAGGTCCATACCCTAGCTCCGACCCGGATCCTGACCCGGATCGAGAGGAACATCTGGACGAAGAGAAAGATCTGGACCCGAGATCGAGGCTGCTTTTGGGAGTGTGAACTGGGGTGGTAGCGACGCTGGAGGTCATGTCTATGCTGAATTTGCCGCCGCTCTTGGAGCTGATGGCGCCTGCGGCAAGCGTCTCGCTGGCCTCCGAATCGGAGAAAAGCTGGAAGCGGTATCCGACGGCGTCGGAACCGCCACGCTTGCGCCACGCCTCTAGGCGACCCCACGGGTTCCACGCGCCGTCGCTTGGGCGGAGGATGAGCCACGCGCCGGGGTTGGACTGGCTGACGCTGTCGGACCCCCTGGACGGCACGAACGGGGTGACCATGGAAGCCATGGCCACCGTCGAGCCGGAGAGATCGTGGACGGTTATGTGCCATCCCTTTCTCTGTTTTCCCATTTGTTGGTCCTTGCGAGAGCCCATTAAGCAACTTCTTGACATGCTCGGTGAACTTCGATCCATCATGTTCTTGAAACCAAATTTGCAAGAAAACACAGGCTGCCTAACATCGCCATGGACGACCTGAAAAACCTGAGGACTGCACTCCGGCTCCCCATCGAACTGGAACACGAATCTTGGATCAGGCTCTGCTCTAATGCTCAAATGCAACTGCGCCGATGAGCCGCCTTTCTTGCTGTTCCCTCCGATACCAACCCAGCCCTGGTGAATATTACTAGCCTTGGTCTCCACCGCGCGCAGATTCACCTCCACCGCGACAGTTCCCAAAAGCTTCCCACTATTCAATCCACACGTCGTCCCTGTCCCACCCGCATAGACCGAAATCTGCAAGACCGGGTTCTTGCCCTTCCCAACGAGTTTGTCGACGTGGGTCTTGCTCAGAGTGAAGCAAGCGCCCAGGGAGCCATCGTGGGGGGAGGATTGGGTACTTTGGGTTTCATGAGCGATCAAAGGGACGGTGGCGTACTGGGTGGGGAAGTTCTTGAGTTTGATCTTGCAGAAGCACGGGGACGTGGAGGGGTGGACGCCGGAGAAGGAGGCCTTGGAGGCTATGGGATACTTGACGGCCAGATTTCCGACGAGGATCCGCACAAAAGGGCACGGATTCATTGCAAGGTTTTGGAGTTTCTTCGATTGGTGTCTTCCTCAGCTCCCACAGGGAAAGGTGAGTGCGTTTGAGAAAGATATATAACGGAGAGAAAGAGAGAGTCGGCAATAAGAAGAGAGCGAGAAAGTGAAAGAGATAGAAGTGCAACAGCTGTACGTACAGCTTACAGCTGGTGCTCGTAATGTGAACGAGATATGAGTGGGATTATGATGCGACCGCCTTCAGTTTCCTTTCTAAGCAAACTATGTGATTGGATAACGAATAAACGAGCTCGGTGATTGGATATTCAAAACAAAGTGGGCCAAGTGGCAGTTGTCTCGACTTCTTCTTCTATTTTCTTTCTTTCTTTCTTTTTCTTTTCTCTTTTTTTTTTTTTTTTTTTTTTTTTTTTTTTTTTATTTAAAAAAAAAAATTCAAATCTTATTTTACTTTGATTCAACATAAAAATCTTTAATAAATACGAATTTCTCAAATGGTAAGATTGAAATCTCTTGTAATTGAAAACTAACTTGTTGTAATTTCTTGTACCGTGAAACGCGTATAAAAAATCATAGATATATTTTTTTTATATTTTTATTTAATCATTTTAACCTATAAAAATATATTTTTATTCACAACAAAATATTAATATAAAATAATTACTTGGTGGTTGACCGAGGGTGGTCCAGTAGTGACTTGGTGGTAGTTCGGTAGTGGTCTGGTGGTGGCCTGGGTCTGTCTGAATAGTGGTATGATGATGGTCTAGTGATTTGAGAATGAAAAACTCAAACTCGTAAAATGATTTACGGAATCTAAAAATATAAACCATTATTTAAAACTAAAAAAGTTTTTTTAACAAATAAAAAATATTTTCAGTTTGACTATTATTTTCGGTCGCATTAAATTCTAAAAAATGGAAGAAAAAAAATATGTTTTTTAGAAAAAAATTTACGCCGAAATTATCATTAGTAATTATTATTTTCTCCTTTTAAAAAAAAAAAAAAAAATGAAGAAGAAGAAGAAGAAGAAGAAGGGAGAAGAGAGCCATTCAAATGTCAAGAGTCATTCAAAGTCGACGCAAAGCCAAACTCACCAAACGGCGTGCTGTAGACTAGCTGTACCTTTATGCACACATCATGGGATGCGTGGGGCTGAGCTGGAGCTCCAGTGCGCACGTACGCTATGGTTGCCAGCAGGCAGCCGTTGCGCATCTCTGTCACAAAATATGCCCTCTCTCTCTCTCTCTCTGTCTGTACGGGCGGGTTCTGATTGGCTACAACCATTAAACAGCTGTGCGTACTTTTTCCTCGAAGGACTGTATTTGGACTGTACTCTGTGACCCTTTACCACACACACTAGTGGGTCCCATCCCATATTCTGATTGATATCCCGGAAAAACAGAACGCGGGTCCCAGTCCCACTGAGAACTGAGAACCGCCTTCACCGGTTCAAACCCCCCCTGACCCCTGTGACCCCGGCCGAGACCACACGAGACTGCCACCAAGTGAATTACTTATTACTTCGAAAAAAAAAAACCATAAAATCAATTAAGAGTTTGTGAAAGTTTTCGTTCCATTTTTTTGAAAGTGTATGAAGACCATATTTTTATTATTTTAAATTGTCATAGTTTTTAAAATTATTCTTAACTGTGGATTGAGATCCAATGTAAATATTCTATTTAAATGAATGATTCAAATGGTGATAATAATTTTCTTTTTTAAAAAAGTGTGGTTTTGGTAGTTGTTAGAGTGGGTGAATACCTCTTATGGACAAATTAAAGAGGTGACTCGGCTAGCTAAACTAGCAATTGAGGGTGACTAAATTATCTTTTTTTGTTATAATTGTGATTCAACCCCTTCAAATCAGTTATTAAGGTTAACTGAACCACTTCTTTTGATGAAGATGATGGTTCGACCACGCCAAACTGTTTATTAAGACCGGTTGAACAACTTTTTATAGTCAAAGAAGTAGTTTGACCACACCAACCATTACTAAAATTTAAAACCCCCTATTTTTATTTATTTATTTATTATTATGATCTAAATCATTCATATAAAATGAACGACCCAAATAAAAGGCACTATTGCACCGGTGGGACAGACTTCTCACAAAAAAAGAATTATTTGAAGAATTAATTTTTCACTTTTATTTTAGTGATGAGTGTGCGGCCAATTATCATGCAAATAACAAAAAAAAAAAAAAAAAAATTCCTCTCATTGTTAGGCAGTGAGAAAATATTTTTGCATAACACAAGATACATGGGGTGGAACCCATGTGATTAAACTCACCACATGAGTCTCATCCATATATCTTATGCGGTATACAAATTGTAAATTATTGTTTTGCACCAATGACTTTTCTAGGCAATTAGGCTGACGTCTTGCTGATATTGCATTTTGCGGAGCTGACGTATTGATGGTCAGACCACCGTGAAGGCAGTCTTCAATCTTCATTTTTTCCGATTTGCCAAGTTTTTCTGTTAATGACAGGACCCACATGCATTAAGGCAGCCTCTAATTTGTCAATCCTGTCGAGCTCGCTCGTTGATTAGTGACAAGAAAGCCGCTCTCAAGACAGCCCAACTTACTCTATCAAATTAACACCGTTGATCTAATGGTCATATTAGTGATCGATGTTGGATGATTGTGAGATAGAAATTAGTGTGATGTTAATTAATTAATTAATGGTGTCAAATCAACAACAGAGTGGAATGTATGATTTTGGAGGAGAACTTTGTCAACTCCTTTTTTTAACTCAAGTTAGATCCAGCCAGCTAGGTGGGGCTTCAATTACTCAACAATTCCTGGATCATAATATGATGAAGAGTGAAGACTAAACAGTCTTTACTCTTTACACAACAGGAAACTAGGCCCAGTCATCAAAGCCCACAACTATATTCAATCCTTTCAAGGCAAGTGATACGGATATATACCCCTCGATGATCACCTTTCACAGGGGAGGGGAGAATATTTGTAGGGCAAGAAATTAACCCTCTTCGTAATTCCTAAATGGTTGAATCCTATCATCCTTATTAAAAGTCTGAATGAAAAAAATAATAATAAAAAAGACAAGACATTAGTCATCATGATCACTGATCAGAGCCTATTTCCTCGTACCCATAATATATCACTAGCAATATACCCTAAAACCTTCAATAATTGCAATGCCCTTGTCCTCCAAACCCAAAACCGCTAGTACTGCCACGAACATGAACATCACCACCAGTACCATCAACAATCCAACTCAGATTACCAAACTGGTGATTCCCCACAGCAACATTGTCGACGCCATAGTTGTACGGTGGCTGTATCATCATGTTCATGGAGGTTGCATTAATATACCTCAACTGATGATCATTAGCTTTTGCGGCCAACTTAGTCCTCATCTCCTTCATGGCTGCCAAGTACTGCACAAGCTCCTCCAAACCCATATTATCCATCGGCTCCTCCCACAAGAACCTATTGTTTCCCATCTTCTTAGCCTCTTCAAACGCCGCCAACCGCCGCTTCTCCGCCACCAACTCCCTGAGCGACTCCTCGTGCTGCCTGTTAAACTCCTCCACCGGCAAAGGGTTTGCGGCGGTGGCGACCGTGCTTTCTGCATGGGAACAATCTCCGCCGAGGAAGCGGTTGAGGACCGTGTCCACATTCGGGTGCCCGAAGCAGAAGAGCTTCGACCCCGGAGACTGCGTTATGATGGCAATCTCCGCGCCGGTCAACACGCAGAGCTCGCTCGCTTTCTTGAAGAGGCCGGACCGGCGCTTCGAGAACGTGACATGCTTGGCGCTTGAGTTCGTTAGTTGCTTGATTTCGATCTTTTTCCGGCCTTGGGACGTCCTCCTGGCTTTCTCTTGGGAATCCATGGCTTGCTATGAATAGAAGGAACAGTAGTTACAAACAAGTAGACGAAGGCCAAATATAAAGAAGACGAAGACGGTTTAAAGGACGGTGTAGTTGTTTTTGCTTTTCTGTTTAGGGTTTATTTTATTTTATTTTATTTTATTGGTAAGTTGGGAAAACTTCGTTCAAACCCCCCCGATTGTAAATTTTGCAATATAACCCCAAAATTTAATATCAGTTCCAACCTCTTTTAATTTAGGGATAATTGCACTATTGGTCCCTGTGGTATGTCATAATTATTTTTCACTCCTTATGGTTTAAAAAGTTCATGGGAAGTCCTCGTGCTATGTAATAATTACAAATCGATCACTGGCGTCAAATTTTGTTTTTTGAATTTTAATTTTAATTTTTTTAAAAAAAATAAGTATTTTTATTTATTTTTTAATAAATTTATATTTTTTTATTAAGATAGACACGTGTCACCATCTTATTAGCGGCACGTGTCGCAGTGATCGATTTGTAATTATTACATAGCACGAGGACCTCCCATGAACTTTTTAAACCATAGGAAGTGAAAAATAATTATGACATACCATAGGGACCAATAGTCCAATTATTGGTAAGTTTTAAAATTCTAGTTTTCAACCTTACAGTCTTTTACTTGCGTTTTGAAAAGGCAAGGTTTTTAAAAACGCAATTTTTAAACGATTCATTTTCTACGATTTAGTTTAAAATCGCACTTTTTGTTTACGAAATTGTAATCTCAAACACATCGGCATTTTTATTTTTTAATTTTCACTTTATTTTTTTAAAAAAACTAATAAGGGTATTTAAACCAAAAAAATAAATTAAAAAAAAAAGAAAAAAAAAAGAAAAAAAAAAAGAAAAGACTAAAACATGATATACTGACATTACAAATTATGATTACAAAACCTCTTATAATTAAGAAGATCTAAGTGAAGTTTTGCTTATAAGTTTTATAAGAAAATTATATAATGGTTTCTCTATAAATTAATTTCATTGGGTTTTTTTTGGGGGGTGTTGTGAAAATACCGTAATGTCAGTTAATCCTCGATCACAGTTGAAAAGACTTTGAACGGCGATAATAATGCCACGTATTTTTTACATAAAAAATCAATAATCGGTCACATTTATTACTGCTACCGAATGATCTCAATCATCCATAATAAATTCAATAAATCAAATTAGTTGAAATTTTCCCTATATTTACTCTAAAAAAAAATCAATAAAATTGAGATCCAAATATTTGATTGTCTGAGATTCATGATTATATTATATCTTCGATCTGTTGGTTGTCAATCACCAAGAAAGTAGCAGCCTTTTGCTAGATTGACATGTTAGAAAAACTAGAGAAATAATTAAGAATGATCAAAGGTGGTCGTGAAGGACAAAGAAGATCAAACGGTGGTAAAATACTCGAGACAAAAATATTTGATTTGCCAAAGTTTATTATGCTTATATCTTTCCCTTAGTTGTCAATGATCACCACAAAATTTGCAGATCTCGCAATAATTACATGCTAGAAAAACTATTGAATTCACTTAAAAAAAAAAAACAAAAAAAATTTGAATTGAGAATTGTCAAATATGGTCGAAAAAAAAAAAAAAAAAAATCAATTCGTGTAGTTTACCTGATTTGAAATTAGTTTTTCATATACCATCAAAACTAACTCTGAAATCCTAAAAGTAGGCTGAAAAAATAATTTATTTCTTAGAGTCAAATTACGTTCACTGACTTAACAGACAGAGACGGAGTCAGAAGTTCTTATGAGTAGGGGCCAGTGGCAAAAAAAAAAATTATTGGTAGGGGTCAATAGACTAAATTTTTAGTTTTTTAGCTTATATATATATATATATATTTTGAGAATTTTTTTTTTAACCTTATAATTTTTTTTTTTTTTTTAAGGAAATTGGGGTGGGGGGCCATGGCCCCTGCCAGCACCCCCTCCCTCCGTCCCTGTTAACAAAGATTTCGATAATGTGGCACGTCAAAGTTAATAAAATTATGATACGTGTCTTATTTAAGTTAGTATCCAATATACTAATGGAATATGTTAAGTCAATGGATGTAATTTGACTGTTGAGGGTAAATATTTGGCATACTTCAAAAAATTTTAAATTCATTTTGATACCACATATAGCTAATTGCAAATCACGAAAATCACGTGGACTAATTTTACTTTTTTTAAAAAAAAAAGACAAAAAAGACAAAAAAAAAAAGAAAAAAAGAAGAAGAAGAAGAAGAAGAAGGAGGAGGAGGTGGATAAGTCAATCAAAGGGGTTGGGAGGGAGTGGGGAAGATGCATCATGGCCGGGTTCTTTTTCCCTTTCTTTTTACTGCCTCTAGAAAAACAAATAACAAGAAATCAACGAATGCAATGTGAAAATCCTAACAATTATTGTGTGAAAATTTTGCTTCCTTAAAAAATTGCCATATAGAATCATCTCCCCATTTAAAAGTAATAATAAAAAACGATTTTATAGGATAACTTCTCTTCTTCTTCTTCTTCTTCTTCTTTTTTTTTTTTTTTTTTTTTTTTTAAAAAAAAAAAAAGAAACTATTATATGCCTTCGCAATTTGCATAATTTTAACTTTTAATCACTAATCCTTGTTAGTTCTTACCAACCGAAAGAGTACTATGTTAAAATTTTATTGTTTTTTTTGTCTTTTGTTTTCTCTTCTCAAAATCAATAAATTAACAAACAACTCCATCACAAAACATTCTTTAAAAAACAAAAATAGTTTTCATATTTATATTACATCAAAATACTTTTTTGTTCTTTTTTTTTTTAAAAAAAAAAAAAATACAAAAAACCAATTGACCAACAAAGTCACTGTCTTTTGTTTTTTGTTTGTGGGTGTTTTCTATGCAAACAATATTCTTTGCCATTGCTAAAAGTTACGACCATGTGTTGACACGTCGGGTTTCGGTTATTCTTATTTTAATAACTACAACTACAACTAGTAAGCCGATTGGGTTTTTACTAACTGTTGATTATCCGGTTATTTTGAACCAGTTATTAACCGGATAACCAGTTTTTATATTGTACAAATTTTATTGGCCTTGTTTGGTAAGGAAAGGGGAATTGGTAGTGGGAGTTTGAAATGATAGATGTGATATAAAGTAAAAATAATTTGTATAAAAAAGTGAAAAAGTTTTGTATTGTAATAAATTTTTTTTATTTAAATAATAATAAAAAATTATTGATATGATATAAAATTAGAATGTTTTGAAGGTGATTGTTTTTGAAATAAGTGAAGAGGGAGAAAGAAAATTTTATTGCTCTCCCCAAACAAGCCCGTTATCATCCTTATTCTTTTATTTGTTGTTGGCCTGAAACCATAGCTATAATTTCCAATTCTGTTCTCTACACTTTTCTACATAATATATTCATCAAATTGAATGAATTGAACTGAAAAACAATGCAACTTCTGTTAGAATGTAACCTTATTCCATCAACTAGGCAACTATAAAGAATTTAGATATAGAAATTACCTAGAAATACTTGCAGCCTAGTTGTCCACTGGAATAGTCTGCAAACAATAGGAAGAGAAGAAGAACAATAAGTGGATCCGAAGAGAAGAAGAAAAGTTGACATGTCGCCACTGATATGAAACTCATGATCAACAACGACAATGCAAGAAAAGTTGTCGTTGATATGTTCTTATCAGCGTCGACAATTACAGCCATTTCAAAACTTGAAATTGAGAGATCCTACCTAAATAAACCTCATGTTCCTTCAACATAAAACTAGCTAGTTGAGCATGATAACATAAAATTAATTAGTATTAATTTAATTCAACCCCAAATTAGTATTAACCGGTTTTTCAAAATGTAATAACTAGTAACCGGTCGGTTTTTCGATTTTCTCGATTAGCGGTTATTGGCAGTTATTAGCGGTTGTCGATTATTTTCGGTTAATAACCATCGCGCTTGTACACTCCTACTACTGATAGAAAGATAATTTGTTAGAAACATTGCATCCCAAAAAATAATAATAATAATAATAATAATAATAATAATCAAAAAACAAATCAAATATGAATGAGGAGAGAGAGAGAGAGAGAGAGAGAGAGAGAGATTAGATACCTAGCATCAGCCATAACTTGGACTTTAACACCACCTCCATGTAAATCATAAAAGAATAGCTTTGAAGAGGATGAACGTTTGCTTGTGATGCGCCATTGAATAACAAAAATGTTAAATTACTACTTATCTTAAAATCTTATGCTAATATAAAGAAGTAAATTTATTTATTTAATCAATACTTTAACACTTTCTTTCATGTGTGGACTCAAACTCCATTTTAATAGGTAATCCTCAACACGTGGAATATTTAATTGAAATTGGAGGTAAATGAACGAGACATAGTTCGAACTCAAGGCTTCTGTTCTGATACCAAGTTAAATAATTATTTGTCCCAAAAGCTTAAACTGATTAGAATAGAAAAATATATTCATTTAATCGATACTTTAATAAAAGACACTAAAGCAATCACCAAAAGAAGCATGAAAATAACCGGCCAAATTTACTGTAACATCCTCAAGATGCTCCCCATAGCTTAAACCTCCATACTTCTCTATATATTCAAGGATAGACATTGAAACAGGGAATTTCAATAAGAAACATATTCTCATTGCAAATGTCAAGATATTATCCCCTTAAGCTGCAAATAAAAGGCTGCAATGCATTAGCACTGATCCTAGCCAGTAATTGATTGGTGAACAATAATATTATGGCAGATCACAAAACTCAAAACCTATAGGTTTTTTTTAACTACCAATCTTAAGTCGAATGGCCAACTAGGAGAAAAATAAGATGAAAATTCAAACACTGAAACAGAATTTGAGGGAAAAAAATAAAAAATAAAAAAATAAAAAAAATAAAAAACAAAAATAAATGATTGAGAAGGTTGACAAAGGGATGGGGTCACATGGTTTTCCAAGGTCTGCTCATTAAGATACATGACACGAACTTCATTCATCTTCAAAGAACTGAATTTGACAATATTCACCAATCCCCTTGGTATCTGCTGGGTAATAATAATTCAAGTTAATGGATTGGGCCTCAAGGGTAGATCGATATCATAAGGCCCATTCCGAAGAACAGGCCTGCCCTTTATAAGGCCCCAGTATGGTAAGAGACTTCTCTAGCGGAGTGATGATGCCGAGGATATAGACAGACCATGCTCAGGCACTTTGTTACCAAACCAACTACTCACCCTGAGTATTGGAGCAGGTGTCCGAAGAGGAAGATCTTCTTATTTATTAAGATCTCTAATCATTTATTAGATATGAAATCAAATGGTCCAATCAAGTCAGCGTACAGAGGGAACATCAACATCACGCTCCGCTGATCAGGCCAGTTCATTATGTTAGATGAGCAGAATATCACAAATGAGCGCTAATCTTGTCAAATCTAATCCATGTTCATCCGTATTGATAATATGAAGATCGCACGTGAGAATCCACAAAAAAGGTGGTATAAATAGGAACCATAAATGGGTAACACCTAACTTCTCAATTACATTAAATTTTCTTCTTTTTCGTTAAACCCCTACTGACTGAATCGTCGGAGGAGGCGTCTTCGGCTAACCACCAGCGAGTCTTATTTTATTTTGCAGATTGCAAGTCTATCAACCCCTCGACCATCTTTGGATTGTCACCCCCAAAAGACAGATCGTACGATTGACACTTCACCGTTCGAAAATTGTACCAACTGTCTCATTCACCTCCTGATTTCTGAGTGGTCAAAACAGATCAGACCAAATAGAGAGATTGGAATGAATCTCCAAAATCATTGCATAAGACCAGCACCAAAAGAAATACTCTAAATTCCTTGAATAAATATAATAGCAGCTGAGAGAACAAATAGCAGAGCAAACACCCACAAACAGAAAATTCTAAGTTTATCATAAACATACTCCTTCAGCAATTTACGTTTATCATAAACAACTCTGCCAGGAGATCTCGTTGTAGTAGGCAAATATGGAAATTGAAGAGTCAAAATATGTATAAAGATCTTTAATCTGGGTACTTGTCGGGTGATATTTACAGTAGATTTCATGCTGGTTTTCTACACTTCCTACTGACTGAATCGTCGGAGGAGGCGTCTCCGGCTAACCACCGGCGAGTCTTATTTTATTTTGCAGATTGCAAGTCTATCAACCCCTCGACCATCTTTGGATTGTCACCCCCAAAAGACAGATTGTACGATTGACACTTCACCGTTCGGAAATTGTACCAACTGTCTCATTCACCTCCTGATTTCTGAGTGGTCAAAACAGATCAGACCAAATAGAGAGATTGGAATGAATCTCCAAAATCATTGCATAAGACCAGCACCAAAACAAATACTCTAAATTCCTTGAATAAATATAATAGCAGCTGAGAGAACAAATAGCATAGCAAACACCCACAAACAGAAAATTCTAAGTTTATCATAAACATACTCCTTCAGCAATTTACGTTTATCATAAACAACTCTGCCAGGAGATCTCGTTGCAGTAGGCAAATGTGGAAATTGAAGAGTCAAAATATGTATAAAGATCTTTAATCTGGGTACTTGTCGGGTGATATTTGCAGTAGATTTCATGCTGGTTTTCTACACTTTTGTACCATCATAGGATGGACATTTATGTCGTTAGCTCATTCATCTCCTACAACTATCTTGAAACTTACATGTTCCAGTCACATTTGATGACAAAATTTGATGATCAGGGCTTTCTGTGGAAACCACAATGTCTTCCACACATGGGTAGATTGTTAGGTGAGCATGTTGAAAACTTGAAAGCCTCTTTGGCATTCTTTCGAACGACTGGCGTGCACCATGCACGTACCTCCGCCAGTTCTAACAACATCCTCATCATAGTTTGTCACAGAGTGTCGTATATATATACAAACACTGGCATATATATGCACATAAAAACACCCGCTAGGTGCAAATAAAGCTTTGTGTATCTATCAAATAATAATAACGGCATAGTAAACAATGCCAAAAAGGGGGTTTGCCTAATTGAAGAGTCAAAATCTCTTTTCAAGGTATAGGGCATCATTGTGCGAGATCACGAGGGATGAAATGTTTTGTCATCGCTAAAAGAGAACAAGTTGTCGCTAATTTCTTCCCACAACATATCGGGAGTGAAAAAAAAGGCCTACTTGATATCAACGACGACTTATTGATCGTCGCTAATGATTCCTAGAATTTTAGAATTATATGCAGAAATACCTCTTGTTGGGCCTGGCTGCTCCACTGGGCCTAGCAACCCAAATTTCTGGCCCACTCAGCGTAGGGCCTAAGCTTAAAGCCCATTTAATGTAAAAGACTCACTAAAACAATCCAAGCGTGTTATATTCAAGATCTTTTCTCTATAAAAGGGACACTCTCCAAATAACACAAGTTCAGATATTTTTAACTTAATCATCAGAGTGTCTCCGGTCCCCTAAAGGACCAATGGAATCTGGTAACTTCTTTCTCTGTTTTGCAGGAGTTTCATTCCCAATTCAGCCATTTGAAAATTATTCTAACACCTCTAGTTTTATCTGTTGACTTTATTCAAACTCCGTCCACCTCTTTAGAAGAAAAGAGAAGTAGAACTAACCTAAAAGAACGTTGGTATTAATGCCTCTAGGTTTACTCTAGAAAAAATCAGCAATGCCCAATATCATTTGCAGCCAAAAATGGCAAATAATTAGTGAAGTCTTTACAATCTATGTTGGCTTGTTTTGCTAAATTCTACTTGAGCTCATTCCGCATAGCACTAAACTATAGATCAAAGATCTCTGTAATTTTTTTAATGGTTTATATTTAATTAAGCCACACTGTGTCTCTTTTTCATTGAATACATAAAATTAAATCTGAACCGTTGAAAAAACTACGGAAAAATCTCCTGCAAGCACGTAATCAAGCCAATTCTTATTTCCAAACTCGTAATTATTCATTTACAATTAACATAATTGAAAGAGGAAGCAGCTAGTAGCTAG
Source organism: Alnus glutinosa (assembly GCF_958979055.1). NCBI lineage: Eukaryota > Viridiplantae > Streptophyta > Magnoliopsida > Fagales > Betulaceae > Alnus > Alnus glutinosa. Next base: position 22,671,359 of record NC_084896.1, read on the forward strand.
CTAGACCATAATCACTAGGAAGGCACTAGCTTTTAGCTGCCTTTAAAAGACTAAAAAAGAAACAAAAATTGGGGAATTGAAGAAGATTAAAAAGAGAAGCATGCATAGAAATTCAATTCAATAAAGCAGATGTCCATAACCAAAATTATAGCCATTGGGGATGATGAAAGGCAAAGCAGCACTAATCTCAGCAGGCTTGCTCTCCAAAAAGCCACCATTCATCTCAGTAGTTTTGTTGGCTTGTTTTTTTGCTACACTCTTCTTTAACTCCTCCATTGAAACCCTCATCTGCTCCAACTCATGCAGCCCAAGCTCGTCGACCGGTGCTTCCCACCAGTACTCTCTCTGGTTAGCCCTTCTCATTTGGTCAAGTGAATCTCCATGCTTTTTCTCAGCCTCCAGTTGATTGAGAATCCCAGTGAGATGAAGGTTGAGCTCATGAATGTTGTAATTCCGATGGGCTTCAACAAGTTGGTCATGTCTCTTGGAGTACTCTGGTGGAGGGTTTCCTGAAGAAAGAAAGCGATCAAGAATAGACTCAACTGTAGGGTGACCAAAAGAGAAGACCTTGTTGCCAGGGGAGAAGACGATCATGGCAATCTCAACCCCACAAAGCGTGCAGAGCTCACTAGCTTTCTTGAAGACTCCCGAACGACGTTTGGAGAATGTAACTTGTAAATGACTTTTGGTTTGAATCTTTGTACTCGCCGTCTTTTTTCGACCCATACTAGGATTTTTCTTCACCATTGTTGTTTCTTGATTTGGAGTTGTAGACTTGTAGTAATACTACTTCTGATGCTTGGGGAAAGAAACCCAGGCACTTATATGGGTACGTTGTTTTACTTCACTATTAATTGTCTATTACTTTGGATTATTAATCCAAGATTTGGAAGTTACAAAATCTTTTCTTTTTAGTACTGCAATATGTATGCATGATTGCAAAGACATAATTATCTATTTAATTTGTAGGTTTTGTGAATATCATTTATTAATCTTTAGAGGTCATAATATTTTAATAAAGTGCAATTGTAATTGACTTCCCTGGCCTTTTTAATAGATTGAAAAGAAATACTTCAATTTATGTTTACGTCTAAAATTCACTAATTAGTAATTAAACACATTGCACTTGTTTTGGAATTTATACATTGTAAATGGTCAGAAATTTGAAGAAAAAGAAAATTGAAACAAGAGAAGAAAAAAAAATCATTGTAGTTGGTATAAAGTAGAGATATATATAATAATTAATGTTTGGAAACCAAGAAGTCATATTGGATAAATTTGTATTTATATGGTCTATATAAATTCAGGAAAGAGAATTTTCATATATGAAATTTAAGAACCTTGAAACCATGTTTAATATCAATAACTACGAAACGAATGCATGGAAACGTTACCATCTTTATGATTGTCCTTGGTCTTCGTTTAATTAGTTGGTCATAGCGTACGTGGAATAAATTGGTTGGGTTGGTCTTGAGATCAAGTATGAAAAAAAAATAAAAAAAATTGTTCAGTTCCACAATCCTATATCTGTTCAAAATTGTACGTGTTAATTAGGGTTAATTGATTTTTCATGTTAACATGCCCATTTTCAGTTCCATTAAGATATTGTATCATGCAAAATTATGATCTGTGTGCCTAGAATGCGACCACACTACAAGAAATTTGGTCATTAACAACCAAATTTTTAGCAACGGCACAAAAGTTGTCGCTAATAAGTGGTTATCGGTGATGACTTTTGAGAGTTGATGCTAGCTAATAGGTTACTTTTGCGCAGGTCGTAACTGGAAGCTATTAGCGGCAATATTATACCATTAGCGACAGCTCTAATGTCATCACTGATGTTATATCTTAAATAAAATAAAAATTAGAACTCCCTCCAATAACGAGACCAATCGTCGCTGATATGTAGACTATCAGTGATGATATTGGAGTCGTCGCCGATACATGCTTATCAACGACTCCCAAAAGTCTTTGCTGATACATTGTTAATAGCAATGACTCTTGAGTCGTCATTGATGGTCCTTATTAAAAATAATAAAAAATAATAATAATTTACATCAGCAACAACTCTGGTGCGTTAAAAGTCATTAGAAATGATAAAATGTCGTCGCTAAAGACCCTTTTTTTTCTTTTTTTGTAGTGATCACTAGAATAGGCCACAATACTTTCCATGATATATGCTTGGAACCAAATTAACAAATAAGGCAGATCAAAATACAAGTGATTAAAAATTCATAAGATATTGTATAAATACTTGTTATTATTACTACATACTATGTTATATATGAATCAATATTTATATGTAATATTATATTTAATTGCATATTTTCTCTATCTTATATTTTACATAGTCAAAAATAAAATACTTTAATCGAATAAATCTAAATTGGCTCACTATGGGTGCACATTTGGTTTGGTTCATTAGAACGCAAAGTCCAACATCTCTCACTTACATATAATGGGCAGAGTGTAACCATGCATCTCTCTCATCAATTGAATGAATGACTCCATTTATATAGGTTAATATATGTGTGACCTACTAGTACACTTATGTAAAATAAAAATTTCAAGAGAATTATACCAAATTCCATCTAGACCAATATTGCACGTGTTGGCGGGAAAAATGTCTCATCATGCCCGATACTCATTCAGCTATATTGGATTAAGCATTATTAAACCCTCCCGAGTTTCAACTAAGAGCTATGCTTAATCCCAAAATAGTATTAAAGTCATGATTATATAACACATTCCAAGAAGTGACATAATCACCTTAATCCGACATAGAAATGCAACAACTCAAAGCTATAATTTTTTGGCCTTCAAGTTGGCTTTCCAATGCACAAAAGTTATGGGATTACTTATGTCTTTTTAAATCTGCATTTTTGTCATAATCCGAGTTCTAACCTTCCAAATGATATTCTGCACAATTTTCTCTTTTGATTTTAAGTTGGTTTCCATGTTTTATATCATTCCTCTGCCTCCATGTGTTGTATACTATCGCATTCCAGGCAAACCTATTGAGTGGCACAGATTGCAGAAATTATTAGATACATATGAGAAAGATTCAGAGAAAAACTTGAATAAAGATAAGACATCCATTTTTTATTTTTTATTTAGCAGGAATACAAGTGTGGAAGCGAAGAAGCCAATTCTAGATATTTCTGGTGTACTAGCCACTCAAAGTTATAATAAGTACCTGGAGTTGCCGAAGATGGTGGGAGATCCAGAATTAGAACCTCCAAAGTATTAAAGACAAAATATAGAGTAGGATGAGTGACAAGAAGGTGAAATTTTTGTCACAAGCAAGGAAAGAGATCCTATTAAAAGTAGTTGTCCAAGCCATTCCGACTTATTGTATGAATGTTTTCAAATTGTCAGTACCCTTATGTCAGGATATAAATTCTATGATACAAGTATTCTGGTAGGGTCAATAGGAGCAAGACTCAAAGTTTCAATAGGTGAATTGGACTAAAATGGGGAGTTCTAAAGAACTAGGAGATTGGGGTTTCGTAATTTAAAATGTTTCAATAAATCGTTATTGGCAAAGCAGTATTGGAGATTATTTCAGAATCTAAATTCTTTGGCTGTCAAGATATTAAAGGTAAAATACTTCTCGAATGGGTCTATCCATGATGCCAAGCTGAGCTCTAGGTCATCTAATGCATGGAGTATTTGGTCAACCCAAAATTTACTCAAGGCGGCTCTTATTTGGAGAGTAGGAGATGGAGAGAGAATTAAAATATGGAATGATGGATGGATCCCTAACCCCACATCCTACATACCGAATACAATCACAAGAAATTTTTTAGATGAAGGTGCAATAGTTGTAGATCTAATTGACAAAGATACAAGGTGGTGGAATACTACTCTGATCAATGAAGTGTTTATGGAGGATAAAGCAAGTGCAATTTTTCAAATGTCGGTCAGCCTTTAAAATTGCAAAGATCGACGGATATGGAGGTGTACTATAGATGGGGAGTTCATGGTGAAAAGCACCTACCACTTAAAAATGGAAATGGCCTCGAAATATAAAGAAGAATGTTCATATGGCGAGGGACAAGGAAGAGTCTAGAAAAGAATATGGCGGATTAATGTTCCCAATGTTGTGAAGGTATTTATGTGAAGAGCTTGCAACAATTATTTACCAACAAAAGCAAACTTGGCCAAAATGAAGATAGTTCCAAACTCGTGTCGGATCGTGAGCTGTCATTCCACTTAAAACTAATTGGTGTTAAGGAAGACAAACTTAAGTCTTTTATGGACCTCGATGTCATGCCCAACAGGACTATATTTAGAGCGGTCACAGGGAGCGGCATTATGTACTAATAATCTCTCTCTCACGATGATGCTCCCGCGACTCAATCCCATGACTTATTGACTCTAATACCATTTGTAGGATCGTGAGCTGCCATTCCACATAAAACCAATTGGTGTTAAGGGAGACAAACTCAAGTCTTTTATGGACCTCAACATCGCGTCCAGCAAGCTTATTTTTAAAGCGGTCGTAAGGAGCGGCATTGTATCCCAACAACCCTCTATGCCCTATATGTTGTTTAGAGGTGGAAACCACGGGCCATATCTTATTGAGATGTCCAGGGACACAAGATGCTTAAGGTAGGTATTGTAAGAAGTTACAAAATAGTTGTAAGGAAGATAAAGAGTTTATTCATATTGTGGAGGATATGCAAGACAAATTGGATAATGAAGAATTTGAAGTGATGGCAATTGTGGCTAGAAATCTATAGTTTAGAAGGAATTCTTTGGTTCGTGGGGGGACATTCAGCATCCTACTCAATTAGTCTAAAAGGCCTCAGAATTGATCCAAGAATTTAAGAATGCCACATCGAGGTACAATATAAGGCGAGAATGTGGGAACAACACAATGCAGAAATGTAAAGCTCATATTTGTGGTTCCATGAAGGTTAATTGAGATGCAGCAGTAAAGAAAAACAATAAGAAAATGGGCATAGGGGCACTTTTTAGAGATTATGAGGGAGCAGTGTTGGCAGCTATAAGAGCTCCTAGACCATACATCTATGATCCGATCGTTGCAGAGATTGTGGCAGCCTTAGTAGCTATTACATACATTTATGAAAGATTTGGGGTTATAAAAGGTTGTCATCAAAAGTGATGCTCTATAGGTTGTCCACGTGTTTGAGAAAGGATGGCGTGAACTGATGCAAATATGGTCAATTAATTGAAGATGCATGAGTTGGCTTGAATAACTTAAAAGAATTGCAAGTAAATTTGAAAACAATGGTTTGAAACCTGATGTGCTTCCAAATTTGAAGATACTGGTACTGCTTGATCTTCCAAAAGTAAAAAGCATTTGGATTAGTGACTAAATAAACTGGTCATCTTTGAAGAAGATTGAGATATCTATGTGTCAGTTATTAATAAGATTGCCCTTCAACAATGAGAATACAATCAATTTGAAATGTATTGAAGTCCAACAATCATGGTGGGATGCATTGGCATGGCAAGAAGCTGCCATTGAACAAAGACTATGATCTATATGCAGCTTCCACTAGTGGTTTTGGTTTTCATCATTCTCGACGGCCCTTCATGTGTGTAAGTTGGTACTTGGTAGTAGGAATGTCATTTAAAGTCCTCATTTTCTTTCCTTTACAAGGTGTATTATACGTCTATTATCTTGACATGTATGATAAAGATGGGAGAAGTCTTGTAGGTCACATAGATCGCAATATTAATTATGCGAACGATCTAGGAAGTAGCTATAACAGGTTAATAAAGAAAACAGACATGTTGTATACTAGGAGAGATAATATAGTGGCTGAAGCAAACAAACACAAGACAAAGGAGGTTACTAAAAAAATGCGAATATTGGATTTTTAGGGTCAAGAAGATCGAAGAAAATGTGCAAGAACTAGAAGCCAAGTGTTAGTTTTATTGGCTACATTCTATTAACAAAATCACTGTCATATTAGTGTATTGCTGAAACAGGGACGCATAATTTTTCAGAGTCTTACAAAATATTCAGAACATATTTTCTCAACTATGGAAATGCCTTAATATGACAAATATCAGTGCCACAAGCATCTAGAAGGCAATTTTCGAAGCCCAAGAAGATTATGTGAAGTTTATAACTCAGCAAAGTCGGTTCCCTAGTTGCCATCCAGATGGCCCAAAGAAACATCCAAACGCCCATCAATGTTCGAGAAGATTCTAAACAGCTCAGCAAACACAGTTAATAAAGACAGCATGCAATCGTCTGGACACTAAGGCAACACCATCAGAACGCGGAGACTGAAATTTAATGAAGAAACGTGTTATGAAAGTCGGTTGATACTTGCTGTCTAGACGCCCTCTGTCTAAGTCCAGACACCGCCCAGAGAACTCCAAATCAGTATTGTATTAGGTTTTCTAAAGCCTATAAATAAAAGTCTCTAGACGTGTATTATTTAGTGAATTCGGTACTGAATTCATGTGTACTAAGAGATGATGTTTAGGCAGAAACAGATATATTTACTAGCTCTCTTAGGGTGTTTACTATGTGATTTGATCAACCCGTGAAATCTAGCTTAAAGAGGAGCCATAAGCTAAAGGATTTCATTGAAGACCCTTTCAGGTAGAAGACCTGGTTGGGAGGCGTTCACGTATAGGTACGTGTCAGAGTTCAATGTAACAACTACTGCATCAGGGGTATGTGAGTACGACTGTCTTGTAACTAGCTTTGTCTTCTGAATAGTGGATATCCTGGGTTTGGCTGCCCTAGAGTGGTTTTTCTCTTAATTGAGTTTTCACTTCGTTAACAAAATATCTATCTTCTTTTAATTCCGCATTTAGATATTTTGTTACACAAATTGATCACACACACAAATTTAAATTAGGAGTCTATTTATTTTCACCAAGTATAGGAAAGAAAACAAGAAATGAAAAAAAAAATTAGGTCAGCGTTCACACACAAAACTTAGCAGAAGCATGGCAAAGAAGTGCTAGGAACTACACAATCTTTGGGTAGAGGGAAAGTTTGAGACGAGTAATAGTTGAGAAATTGCCAGAGGCTGTAAGAACTATGCATGCACCGAAAACAAAAGACAAGCCATCACTTCATTGGGCTATCAAAGAAATTTTGGAAATTCTAAGAGATAGGAATATAAGAAGGATTGGACTTTAGGGAATGCCTGGAATCGGGAAAACAATCATAATGAAGAGCTTGAATGATAATAAAGATATTGCTAAAATGTTTGATATTGTCATTTGTGTAAAAGTATCAAAGATTAATTGGAGCATAAAAATGTTGCAAGATGCTATTACACAAAGGCTAAAATTGAATGTGGAATGCGTCACTAACCCAGATGAAATTGCTTGACGAATATCTTTAGAGTTGGAATGCAAAAGGTATCTTCTTCTTTTGGATGATGTTTGGGATATTCTTGATCTACACGTGATAGGAATCCCTGACAACGAAAAGGATAGCAAAGTGGTATTGGCAACTAGATATCATGACATTTGCTTTGATTTGGAAACTGATGAGTAGATTAAGTTGAAATGTTTGTCTAAAGTTTATGCATATAAAATGTTCAGAGAAAAAGTGGGTCGAAATATAAATCTTCCAAGTATTGAACCAATAGCCAAGTTAGTTTCTAGTGAATGTGCTGGTTTGCCACTCTTGATAGACAAGGTAGCAAGAGCCTTTAGAAAGAATGATAACTTTGAGCTGTGCAGTGATGGACTTAGGAGTTTGTTGAGATGGCCCAGTATCGAAGTACAAGACATGGATAAGTTGATTGAGTTCTTAAAGTTTTGTTATGAAGACTTAGATTGTGAGGATAGAAATTATATCCTGAAGACTTTGAAATATATATAGATTATTTGTTGGAATGTTGGAGAGCTGAAGGTTTTATTCATGATGCAAATAAGTTCAGAGTTGCACGAGAAAAAGGGCATATGATACTGCATGACCTTATCAACGTGTCTTTGCTAGAGAGGAGTGACATGATGAATTATGTAAGGATGATCAAAGTGCTGCAGAATATGGCCCTTCAAATTTCTTCTGAAAGCAATAATTTTAAAGTTTTGGTCAGAACCCCTCAAGAGCAGCGACAACCCCCGGAAGAGGTAGAATGGCAAAATGCAAATCGAATCTCTTTGATGGATAATGAATTGCACATTTTACCAGAAATGCAAAATTGCAAGTATCTTTCAACGTTATTACTTCAGAGAAATTGGTATCTAAGATTAATTCCTGGGCCATTCTTTGGACTCATGCAAAATCTTTGAGTCTTAGACTTGCAGGGCACTGGAATTTCATCATTACCATCATCTATATCTTGCTTCAGGTGTCTCAGAGCGCTCTATCTAAATCCTTGTGCCAATTTGATGAAATTGCCATTTATATTAAAGAGCTTATGCATCTTGAGGTACTTGACATTTGAAATACTGGAATGAACTATTTACCAATTCAAATTGGATGTTTGACTCAGTTGAAGTGTTTACGTACGTCATTGTCAAATTTTGGCTTGGGACAATCAAGGGCTATGGAGTTTCGTCGAAATGTTTTGTCAAGACTTTCTTTATTAGAAGAACTAAGAATTGATGTAGATCCAAATAATCGAAGGTGGGAGGAGGTTGTAAGAGCCATTATTGAGGAGGTGGCTACCTTAACACATTTGACTTCACTTTCAATTTGTTTTCCTAGCATGGACTGTCTTGAGTTTTTCATCTCAAAAAGTCCTCCATGGAAGGATCTCTACCTCACATTCCAATTTTCTGTTGGTCACCATGACTCAACCAGATATCAAATTCTTGATTATTTTGAATATCGATTCAGGAGGTGTTTGAAGTTTGTAAATGGTGAAGGTGTGCATCCAGCAATTTCAGAGGTTCTTGCAGAAACTGATGCATTTGAATTGATCAGCCACAAAGGAGCTTCAAAACTATCAGATTTTGATATCAAGAGTATCAACAGGATGTAAGGTTGCTTGATTGAAGGATGTAATGAAATTGAAACTATTGTTGATGGTGATACTTTAGAAGAAAGTGTGTTAGAATGCTTAGAAGTGATGTACATAAATAATGTCCCAAAATTAGCAAGCATTTGGGAAGAAGTTGTTCATGCCAGAAGCCTAGCCCGACTAAAAGGTCTAACTTTATGCAAATGTTTGAGTTTAAAGAAGATCTTCTCCAAGGGCATGATTGCACAACTCTCTGGACTTCAAAACTTAAAAGTTGAAGAGTGTTCTGAAATCGAAAGCGTTATTACCCTTTTGAATAAACAGGTCAATATGGAGGAAGCCCCTCTATGGCTCCATGTATTCATGATATTGTATTTGTTAAAGGTGGTTGTTCTTAATAATCTTTTTTAATGAAAGATCGAAAAGTTAACCTGATTTCAAAAAAATAAAAATAAAATAAGACAAAGAAAAATGCAACAAATGCTTGAGAGTTATGACCTTGAGAAATGCTACACTTTCCAAAAATTATCTCTCAAATTTGCTCTCTAAATGATGTGTTACAGTTCTATAAAATTTATTATTTTGAGAAATGTGTCATCATCTCATAAGATTGTGACATGTCATTTAGAGAATAAATTTGGGAGAAAATTAAATTTTGAGAAATGTAGTATTTTTCTATGACCTTTACAACGTATCAAGGTTGCATTATTTAATGTGATTAGTTTGTCATGATATTTAGGGTCCTTCTAGATGACTGTCAAAAAAAAAAAAAAAAAAAAAAAAAGGGTCCTTCTAGATGGTTTAATTAATTTATCATATCTTCTTGTTACCCTGGCCTTCTCCCTAGTCTTATTGTTACTTTTTTTTTGGACATAATAATCACATCCTATTTATTCCCCTTACCTTGTCATTGATCTTCAGTATCCATTGAAAACTGCCCAACGACTGTGTCCAATCCTCAAGATTATAACATCTTACTCGAAAAAAAAAAAAAAAAAAAAAAAAAAGAAAAAGAAAAGAAAAGAAAAGAAAGAGAGAGACAAATTATAACATCTTCCTTTTTGGCAATATAAATGAATAAATTATTGATAAATACTGGAATACATAAATCATAAAACTTTCTAATTGACCACATTATTCGAAATCCAATGAACCCCTGTACATGCATATTATTCATGAACCTTAACAAGCTAGCTGTTAACACAAATTAACACCATGGCTGATCAGAAAACCCCACGTCCATATCCCAATTTGTATGCTTGGTGCATCGCATTCCCGCTTAACCCGACAATATTGTTCTTTGTGTCAAAAGGGATCTTTATATCATTATAAGGAGCTAGTACTCCTTGATTGGAATTCCCTGCTGCGAAAAATGGAGAAGGATTTGAAGTCTGAGTCAGAAGTCTATCAGCCTGCTTTCCCACGTTCTTTTGCAGCTCCTGTAGAGACACCTTCAACTGCTCAAGCTGTGGCAACCCTAGCTGTTCAATAGGCGCCTCCCACCAGCACTGTCCGCCGGCCTGGTTTGCTTTATGCATTCGGTTCAGTTCCTCGCCGTGCTTCTTCTCCGCCTCCAACTGGTTCGTGACCTGAGTGAGTTGCACGTTGAGCTCCCGGACGCTGGCGTTTCTGTGCGCCTCAATCATCTGGAGTGTGCCAGAGTTTTGAGGCGGGTTTCGAGTGAGGACCCGATCAACAACAGTCTCCACACCCGGGTGGCCGAAGGAGAAGACCTTCTTTCCGGGCGAGAAGACAATAATGGCGATCTCGGCGCCGCATAGGGTGCAAAGCTCACTTGCTTTTTTGAAGAGGCCGGAGCGGCGTTTCGAGAAGGTCACTTGGAGGTTGCTGTCGTTTAGCATCTTCACCATCTCGATCTTTTGCCGCCCCTTGCTCTTCCTCACCATGTCTAAGCCTAGCTAGCAGAAGATCGAACCAAGAGATGATCGAAAGAGAAAGATGATGAAGTACTGATCAAGTTGAATATTGCGTGGAGATTTATAGGGTTTCTACGTAGGGGTTTAACTCTTAGAGCTGTCAAAAATTACTATCTTTTGGCTGTCAATGTTTCTACATCTTTGGCCATATTAACAATATTACTGGTTTTGGAGGTTTCAGAATCTATTTGCTCTTTGGTGTATATGGTAAAACTCCATGAAATAATTAACCAGCAATAATGCTACTCTTACCCGCGCGATAATACGCTTAATCTCCGTTCATCACCAGCCGATACGAGTAACGTTACAAGGAAAACTCGTTTCTTTCTTGAATCATCTCAAAACTGATATAATTTTTAAAATTATTATTGGATTAAAATTCAATAATGATTTTACAAGTCACATCCATTTGGAAATGACTCAAAGCGAACATGAATCAACCGATACAACACATGAAAAGAGTACTAGCTAAGAAATTACTAGATATGACCTACGTATCCACCTTTTATTATTATTATTATTATTGTCATGATTAGGCAATAATTATGATTTCTTTTTTGTTTTTTTTTTTTTGGAAAAACCATTACTCTTCAATTAATATTTATCAATTTCATTTATCTTTTCCTCAAAAAAAAAAAAAAAAAAAAAAATTCTTCTTGCTCTGATCCCTTGTCTTTTTTTAGAAAAATAAGAAAAATTAATAATAATTAAAAACAAGAATAAAAGGCAAGTATGATCCGACTGCATATCTAACCCAACAAGAAACAGTCTAGTATCCTAATAACAACACACTATACCCTCAAATTATATAAGCCCCCATGATCCAACCGGCCATCTTTTTTTCTTTTTCTTTTTAATTTCTTTCTTTATAGGAGACAATATCCATTGATATCGGCTATTATAATTTATCCTTGTTGGGAAAATTAGAAACAGCTGACCTCATTATTACATAATTATCAAGTCTGTGAAATCAACATATCCGTTCCTTCTTTTCTGTTTTTTTCCTTGATTTCATTCTTTCTTCCTTTGTTTCAGTTCTACCGCCCTTAATTTATATCTAAACTGATAGAAACTGAAACAAAAGGTGTTGAATTTATATGATTGCTGGGATTTTTATGATTTGTTTAATTTAATAATATAATATTAAAGTATATGTGTAATTAGAAATAAATAAGTCAAAAAACAAAACGTAAATTATAATACACCTGCCGTTCAAGGGCTTGGGAACCGATTTTCAAAGGAAACAGAGGAGATTGTTTAATGAAATATAATGACCCATCCATATTATCCATTTGGGGTACATAATAGACTAACAGTGTAGTAAAAAACAATCTTCTATCAGAGCTTTAGCACAGAAACAAATAATAATAATAATAATAATAATAATAAATACATTAATTATTAACTAGATCCCACCATTAAATTGTAATAATATATGCGTTTTATATCTTTTTCTTTTTCCTGTCAAACATTAGGATTGCATCTCAAGGTATTAACTTCATGGCAACAGTTAATGTTGCTCAAATGGCATCATCTTCCTCTTGTATCTCCATGGCCACTTTGTACAGTGACTAGAGTCTACAAGAAAATGGAACGCTATGGCAAAACAAAAGCAAAATATTACCCTTTGATGTTTGTCGTTTCAATCCTCCATGACAAAGATCACACTCTAAACTAGAAGGTCAATTACAATATCCCCTTCAACAATCAACCCCATAAATTATGAGGTAAATCTTATTACTCAAATTAAATATTTGAAGGGACATTGCAAATATTTCTTTAGTTTAGGATTTATCCCTGAAATAAAGAAATTCTTTGTTCCTAAATATACATTACTCATTCCCTCACATATCAGAACTGCACTGGTTGCAGAAAAACCATGATCAAAGATTCCAAAGCAATAAACGCGAGGGAAAATCAAATAACTATAAATGTGTTTGCCGTAGTTGAACAAAAGGAAACTAGTTTTGAAATGATAGATCTTTCAACTGCTGGGGATCCACCTCCGATGGCGACCGAGTGAGTGCACACTGTGCAGTTGTTGTCTTTGGGAAAGCTATGACATCCCTGATGGAATTAGCACCCGCCAACAACATAACCAATCTATCTAACCCAAAAGCGATTCCTCCTGCACAGTAAAATAAGAACTAACAAGTGAATTGATACTCTAAGAACGGACTGATAGTAAGCTGTTTACAAAAACCATGGTTGTCAATGGAAATGCTTAGACCAGTCAACAGGTTGTACTTGTATTAAGATTTCTATGAGGCCAATTTACTCTACAACAGTCCTGGGAACATCCACAAAGCCCGAAGAAAACAGTCCAATTCAAGCAGAAATTACTCAGAGATACCAGTTAAATGGTACTGCATCTATATACCATTAGTCTAAAAGACCCTATGATGTAACAAACTAACATCAGATTGATTTCACAATTAGAAGATTCATTAAATAAAAATGTGCACATATGCATATAGGTGCATACACGCATACAAGAAATGAACTGTAATTGGTAGCCATTGTAGAGATTCTCATACCATGCGGAGGAGCACCCATGTCTAACGCCTCCAGAAGATAACCAAACTTTGCTTCAGCCTGTAGAGAAATTGATATATTACCACATTATTGGAATGAAATCAAGATGTTCAAATCTACCCTATAATAAAAAATTAAACTTCCTATTATCACCAAGGCCTAATTGATTTAACTATTCAGAATAAGAAAAAGAATATAAGCCCTTTATCTTCTCTAGCTCTTATCACTTTCATCAAGTCCTTCACCCCATTACCTTCTAGACTATAACCCATCCACAAAATTATAATTTTTAAGCTCAAACACGCGACTTGTCCTTGTACAGAAGTTTTGGGTGTTCCCTTTTCCTATTCCAGCAAATGCAAAAGGCAAGAGATATCCAAACCAAATCAACAGTCCAAATCAGGTCCATTCAATGATTGAATCAGTGCTACTTATTCAAAAAATACAGCCATACATACATACGTAGATTTGTACATACATCCAATGGTAGAATAGGGAGAAAATGTGCCATAAATAGACAAAATTCCAAGACACCTGACCCCTATGATAGTGTACTTACGAGAAAGCCACAGGTTTTAGTTTCAAAGTCCAAACCACTGGAGAGTATTAGAGGTAGAATTCAGTCTGTTTAATTGGATTAAAGTTCTATGCTTAAGAAACTAATTAGACCCCAATTGAATAACCAGTTTAATGATTACAACCCCAATATGAGGTTTCAACCAAACATAAATCGTGTAACATGGTTTTACAGGATTAATCAATCACACGAATTTCTATTTGCATACTATCATTTCATTTTTTGGCCTATTCCAAACCTTTTCAATGGTTAGGCCCTTTTCAATGGTTAGGCTAATTTACGGAAGTTCTGATTGTAACAAATTCTTACCAGTCATACTAGCATTCACAGATACTAGAACATTTGTGGCCCATACAAATAGAATTGTCATATGCAAAAGATCAAAGAATCCACAGACAACTATACAGATCATTTTATCTTCTTTCTTTCTTTCTTTTCCTTGAGCACAGCATCATTTGATCTTACTTGCAAAAGAAAAGTACTTTTGGGGTGAGCTTGGGGCTTATGCTTATAAGCTTCATTCCCTCATCTCCTTCTCTCAATCACTTGAGAGAGAAAAAAGAAAAAAAGGAAAAAGAGTAATGTTAGAAACTACACTTTTATCCCACGTTATTGATGTCACACTGCCAATCAGTCCTTGGGAATTTTTTAAAAAAAACAATGGCTGATCCAAGGACTAATTGGAAGTGTCACAACAGTACAGTGGGATAATAGTGTTTTAAGCATTTCTCCAAGGAAAAAGGTACAGAGGAACAAATACATCAGGTAGACATAGGGAGATATTCAAACATTGGAACAAATATCGTCCAAACAATGGTCACAACAACAAAAATAAGCAGAGCCAAATTGTAGTGGACAAAAGCTCAATTGGTCAACTCACCTGTTCCGGGGAGATGCCAACAGTTTCCAAAACCTTTTGTTGTACGTCACGTTTATATATTCTCAAACTTCCCCCACCAATCTGATGGGACCATAGGAAACAAGAACAAAACACATTCAATTAAAAGCAGGGAGAGAATAAATGTTGAAGCTTCAGGTTTGCTGATGCCAGAAGATAGGAATAAAAAAAATAACAAATCACCTCCACTCCATTGTAAACCATGTCATAGGCTAACGCACGAGCAGAGGCAAGATCGTCCATGTCTTCAGGATTTGGAGCAGTGAAGGGGTGATGCAAGGCCTGCAAAACTATAATTTTATGCATACATTCACAGATATAGAAAACGGGCAATGAAAATGACATGCAACAATGCCACCATCGCTTAATAGGACAGGAATCCTATCCTGAAAAATAACCCAAGAAATTAGAAACATAAATACAAGTAGATCTGTTCATTTTATCTCAAAATTAAGCCACCAAGTTTCTTTAAAATATTATTTTAAAGAAGCACTAATAATCATACCAAGTGACCATAGAATGCCAAAACCTCATGACTTTCTTTTCTATATAACTATTACTCAAATTACTCAAGAAGAGAAAGTATGATCTACCTATTGGACATAACATTGTCAAAAGCAAAGGGTTGGTTTGGTAAAGTTTTGAGAAGTGTTTTGAGTTTTGAAAAAGGTAAAAATTGAGAATTGATTTGGAGGGGGCCAAATTTGAAATCAGTGTTGTATGTGGGGTCCACAAATGAAAATTCGTTTGGTAAAATTTTAAGAAGCGTTTTTGAAAAATAAAAGATTGAAGAGGGTTCCCCCAAAATAAAATAAAAAGAGAAAAAGAAAAACTATTGCAATTTACACTCTACAGTGGTGGCCGCATGGCGGCAGTTACCACGATGCCCGCACCAGACAGTCCTCACTGATTATAAGATGTATAGAAAAAAGCTGAAGCCCAAATGTGACAATATTTAACATCAAAGAAATGAAAGTAATCCATCACATCAAAAATCATTTGAGTACCAAAATTCGATACCATGACAAGCTAGTCAAATCCTATCGAAATGAAAAAAGAAAAAGAAATTCAGAATAGAATCAGCGTGATATAAGATCATGAAACTATCAAAGAAATGTTTTTCACAATGGAAATTTTATAAAATTTCACTGGAATTGCAAAGCTGTATTACAGACATGAAACAGACCTCAAGCCTCTGTTCTGCATCGTTCCACTCAAACATTGGGAAATCAGTCACCCACAAAATTGAATGCCTGGACTAAACATCAGACATAAAAATAAATAAACATCAGAGCAATCGAGAGAGAACTTGAATTTTTAAAGTCAAACTGGAGGGCAGGTAGAAACTTACATGGTCAACCAAGCCCAACTCATGGCCTACAAACAACCTTAGACGATCAAGAGTTCTATTTACTGACGCATGTTGACCCACTGCAAACAACATAAGATCTCCTGGTCCAGCAGAGCATCGACTCAGCAATCGCTCTTTGTTTATGGGATCCAAACTTGATACAAGCACAGGAATTCCCTCAAGACCCCCTAAATGAGAATGTTAAAACCGTCAAGGATGGAACCAAAATATCTCTTCATCTTCAAAAACACACAACACCACCCCACCCCCCCGGGGTGCAAATAAGAAAGAAAAAAAATTGTTTACCGTCATCCATGACCTTCAAGTAAGGCAAACCCTTGGCTCCAGATTTGATTGCTTCATTGTAAATGTCACCTTTCTTAAGAGCTGTATTTGAATAATTTTTGGCACCAGAGGGAACGCATAGCACTTTGATAATTCCCCCACTCTTCAAGGTATCTGCAAAAACCCTGAAGGGGGAATCTGAGAAAATATCAGATACCTGCAGCTCCAATCAATAAACCCTTTTAATAAAGCCCATAAAAAATGGAACCAGGTAAAGCATACGAAATCAATTTTATCAACAATATACAACCATTCAGCCTTTGCGTTAACCTTATAAAAGGAACTTTCAACAGCCTTAAGTGCTCACGCAAAATCACTCTTAAAAGGAATTTAGAAGCTTGCCAATTTTGCAATATCCAGCAATTTAAGCACAAAGACAAATTACTTTAAGGTTGCATTTGGATGTCAGGATTTAAAATCAAGGAATTTGAGTAGCAATTTTTAGTATAAATTGCTTGATATGAATTTCTACATGATGCTTGCAAGTTATTAGAGAAATCACTCCTCCAAATTTTTATTTTTTTTATAAGTAGGAAAATATTTATTAAAAAAGCGTAAAGGCGCCTCTAGGTACCCAGGAAGTATACGCCAGAAACACCCAAAGCTAACCTGCAACAACCAACAAAACCAACACAAAAAACCCCAAAACCCAAGAAAGAACAACCAAACAACCACAAGTCAAAGTAACTTACCAAAAGAGGCAAGAAGTAATAAGAGGAAAAAAGAAGAGACCAAGTCGTTTACTTCATATTTGTGACTCTTGCCAACAATTGGTTCTTTAACTGGCACTTGACTCAAACCGCTTGCCATATCTAAACTAGCTACTGGCAAAGAGGAAATTGATTCAAGATCCCCTTGCGCCCTACAACCCGAAAGTGACTCTCTATCAAAGCACCTGCGGTGGGCTAAGCGCAAGGAGTCTTAGAGTCTAGATACTGGCTAACGGAAAAAGAATGGCAAAAAAAGGAGCCCAAAACGAGTTACAAGAAAATACTAAACGCCCGAGAGACAACCCACCAAAGCAACGACGAACCTTACAAAACGCGGGCCTATCCTTTCCTACGCCTGGAGGAAGCTAACCCGCCGCCATAATTAATGGAGCTTTGCAAATTCAGAAGTTCCCTCTTGCCTTTTGACTTTTGGCGTGCTAACATTTTCTCTCTCATAAACTCTTCCTCCCTGACGTCCTGAATAGCCAAGGCGTCCTCCTCAAAAGCACCATCCAAAGCCCAATCCAAGGGCAAGTCATCCCAAAACTCATCGTCCTCCTCCCAAGCCACAATCTCCCCGTTGTGATCAAAACCGACAGGCTAATTACGAGATAGGGATAAACCATTTCCTTCAGAGGAATAAGGGGTGAGACAACCTCTCGGGGGGATGAAGGTCCAACCATCCCGACCTCGGTGACCTTCTGCGGCGATGAGGGATTAACTGGCACCTTCGGGCGAGGGTTGAGAAATCCCTTCCTAAGACCCCTGCTTCACTGGTGGCTCCGCAGCCTTCTTCAGTGGCGGCTCAATAGCCGTAACCTTCTTAACATAGCAGCCAACAGTCATCTTTGAGGCTTCTAGAGAATCATAAAATAGCTCCTCATTCCACTTCACAGATTGCCCTTCCCTTAGCACCTTTGCCCTCCTGTAGTAACACTGAAAAGGCTTAGGAACCACCACGAGGAGGGGAGAATGCAGCTTCTCAGCCAACACAGCCACTCCAGCGAGAGACGGAGGGGCAAACCCGGGTTGAGGAATCTGAAGCGGCCTCAGAGGAGAGACCTTAAATACAAGATCCGGAGGACGAGCTGGTGAAGGAGTCGCAGGAAAAGTAAGCTATGGTGCCAGCGAAAGGGGAAACCCAAATTTTTAGAGGTTGGAGAAGATGACGACGCCAGACCCGCTCCCTCTGTGGCTACCAGCGCATCACCCACCGAACTCCCAGGAGGAGACCGAACCAAAAACATCCAAGAAGACCACTCCGGAGATGTCACCGACAGGGATCTAGATGGACGGGCAGCTTTAGGTTTCGGCCAAAAACGGGCCACACGGAAACCTAAATGTTTACGACCCATCCCCGACCCGGAAAACCTGTCCAGAAGTTTTCTTACAGCCCGGCTCAAGGCCACATAAAACCCGGAACCCAGCTTATTCTGCGTACGCGTTCTCAAATATTCGAATTTCGAATTTTCAAAATTCAAATTCGAACGAGAGAGAACCTTCTTACCCTTCGGACGAAAATGTCGATCTTTGCCCAATAGCTCTAGCAGCGGGGACTCCAACGAGAAGCAATCCACCACCGATCTCGGTTCAACCTCTGCATGCCTCACCATCGGAAGAAGGTCAAGAGCACACTGCTCCTCTGGTGACGCCCTCCACCCGGAATGACGACACCCCACGATGGGCTCCTTCACGGCCGAGACCGAACTAGACCTCAGCACCTCCACAAAGGAGGGCCCCTTCCAAAGAGGAGCCAAACTCGGCCTAACCTCTTCTTCCTTCCCAACTGTCTTGACCGACGCAAGTGAGGACCCAGACTCGCAACCCACTTTGGCAAAGAGATAATCTCTAGCCTTTCTCAGCTCGTCCGAGAATTTGAGCCAACCCCACCCTCTACAACCCTCAGGGATCACAATAAACCCTTTTCGGCCACCCATCCCAGATGCTGTTGCCTCTAAGAAACGGCCCGCTTGGTTGCCACCTCTCCAAGTAATCAAGATTTTCGACCCTTCCCCGAAGGATTTGATGAAATCTTGATCTTCCGGATGACCCAAGAGAATCTCCAACGTCGATGCAAGCCACTCAAAGCACCGAGAACTGATGATGATCTCCCCGGAGAAACTTTTTCTTTTCTCCCCCACCCTCAGCATCGACGCCCCATCCAGCACCGAGAAGACAAAAATCTTCGACTTCACGATAAAACTTTTCTCCATCTCAACACACACCCAACACTCAATCGGCCACCTCAAAAGAAGTACACATTGTCGCCAGAAGAGAGAAACCCAAAAAGAGAAGCCACCGGTTGAGCCCCTACACGCGACACAAACGAGACCCAAGAACCAGAAACCCAAAACTCAACCCCCAACAACAAAACGAATAGCAAGAAGGCGAAGAGAAAGAATCTCCTAGCTTGACGCGCTCTCACGCGCCGTTGAGAGAGAGAGAGAGAGTCAGTATTGATTGTTATAAGATTCCGAATCCCTCCAAATTATGTCTTATGAATTTGAAAAAACATCTTATACTTAATCAATTCAAATTCATATATAAGTACGACATAAATCCATCAATAGAAAAACATTTGTACTTTCAAGCCATTTGAACTGAAAATTGAAATCCAGTAATGACAAGAGAGAGAAAAGGTAACCATATACATTAACAAGCACAAAATAAAAGCAGAGATGGAGAATGCAGGATGACAAGAGACTTTCCATTTACATGGTGCAGTAATAAATTATTGAATCCAAGATAACATGTACTATAACCACACTCAAGTTTGGTCCTTAAAGAATCCTATTAAAGAGACACATTTGTTTTATATTAAATTCAGTTAGATAGATAAACTAGCTGCACTATAGTATGTCCATATCAAATCTTTTTTCTTTTTTTCTTTTTTTTGATAAGTAGAGAATTTTATAAAAAGCGTAAAAGGCGTCCATATCAAATCTTATAAACATGTTACATTTTTTCAATAAAATTTGACAGTGTACAAATGTTGTATATTATCTGAGAAATTGTCTACTGTATGAACGGTTATAAACGTTGTTATGTAAGATCAGGAATTGCTGCTGTGCTATATAAAAAGGTCAGGAAAGAGAATATTACATCTTTCAACTCAAGATCAAATCTAATATCTGGCCTGTCAGAACCATATCGACTCATTGCTTCAGCATATGTCAGCCTTGGGAAAGGGTTCGGTAGCTGGACACCATTAATCTCTAGAAAAACCTGTAATATTTATAATTTTCTAATTAGAGCTCATCATTGCAGATATTAGAGAAATGGTAAATCAAGTATCTGCAGATATATTCAACACACAATCCAACATAAGATATTGATGCATTAATTTCCCATAATCACATGATCAGTTGGATGATCTGCCACAACCAAAATGTTTCCCAAGGAATACTTGTGCAGATGTCTCGACAGGCTTTTTGAGGGGTGTCAATAATCCACGATTGGTCATACAAGCCTGGTTCATTTTATAAGACGAACCTGAGAAAAGTTAGGAGGCTCAGAGGTCGAGCCTAGTTGATATACCACGATCTCCTTTCATCAATTGATCACAAATGAATACTACAGTTCAATAGTTAAAAAATGTCAAACACTACACTTGGAAAACCACGTGACGAATTGAGTGAACTATCTTCTATCTGACAACACTACCATTAGTTAGCTTAATAAAAAATCTATCTAACCTCTATATTGAAAAACTCTAAGAATACAAGTTAAACCTGACTCTAGCAATATACTATTGACTAGAGCAATACTATTTTTTATTTTGGTAAGTTAGGCAAGCATCTAGTGTGGGTTTTGAACCCACAACCTCACGCTCCATTCCATTCTTGTGGGTGAAGTGCCATTCGAGCTAGAGCTCATTGGCAACTAAAGCAATAGTATTCCTTTATTCATACGACAAATTTTTTTTTGATAAGTTTAGTTTTATTGAAAATACGACAAATCAAAGCATTCTACCAACATTCGCTTGAGATCATCTACTCTCTTGTCACTTCCTCCATCCTCCCTCCTTGACCTATATTGGGGTCATTCTCATGCCTATGCAAGGAGTTTTTTTTTTTTTTTTTATGAATAATAATATTTTTTATTGAAGAAAAAGGAAATTCCTCGTACACGAAGAGTATACAAGAAAAACAAGAGCACCAAAGAACTAGCTGCTATACAAGAGAAACAAGAGCACCGAGAACTAGCTACTGTTACAATCTAGAAAACAAATCAAATCTATTAAATTCCCTGAAGAGAAGTTAGGAACATGAGCAAAGGCTCAATCCAGAAAAGATCTCAGGAAGGAGGATTTAAGAAGTAGCACATTTGACTCACTATCCTCAAAGAGCCGACGGTTCCTTTCTCTCCAAATGTTCCACATTAAGAGAGCGGGAATTTCTTCATATTCTTCTAACTCATTTGTTTCCCTCCCCCAACCCTTCCATTCCCCCATCATCTTGTTCTACAGTTCCTTTCTCTCCAAATGCTCCACATTAAGAGGGCGGGAATTTCTTCATATTCTTCTAACTCATTTGTTTCCCTCCCCCAACCCTTCCATTCCCCCATCATCTTGTTCTAATTTTTTACAAGAATTCTTTTTATACCCATAAGAAAATGTTTACATCATCTTCTTCTAACTTATTTGAACTTCAATTTTGTCATTAACAATCAAGGAGAATTTATATCCTACACCATATAAACTAACCTTTCGGATCAAATCTTCATTAAGCCTCAACATGTCCTCTAACGGAGTGAAAGCCATTTCCATATCAAGCTGTGTGAACTCAGGTTGTCTATCTGCCCTTAGATCTTCATCTCGAAAACATCTGCAGAGATGCAATGCAAACTTGAATCAAAGTTCTCATTGAAAATTTGCTAAAAAAATACAAAAAGAAGACCTTCCCAAGAATAAAACAAGAAATAAAATGAAAAACTATAGCACATTTCCCTGGTTTGTTAACAAAAGCATAACAGAGTTCATTTGTTTTTCTTTTTTTCTTTTTTTCATGTGAGTATTCGATAAAGAATGCACACCACAAAAAGCACTAAGATTAATGGAAGAATACAGAAAACTCAAATCCCATTTAAAACAAGTGATTTCTTCCAAACCTCAAATCACATTTAAAACAAGCAACTATCATGTGATATAAATACAGGGGCAAACAGCAAGTCAGGAAAAAATTACCTTGCTATTTGATAATACTTATCGAAACCAGAGACCATCAACATCTGCTTAAACAGTTGCGGACTTTGGGGCAAAGCATAGAATGTTCCTGGCTTCAAAATAGACATTAGAGTGAATAGACCTGCAGGTCATGAAGAAAGCATTGCAAGCAACAGATATAGAATATGAAGATTTGTGATTCTCAACACAATTTGCTCATTCTATCATTGAAAAGTAGCCCCAAAATCTGAAAGACAGATATTAGGAATTACATAGTAGAGGTATGTATACATGCACACTTGTCTCTTTAACTAAACCCGTAGGTCTACAATCATCTTGTATGGTTCTTACACCTCATTAGTAGAGAAACTCAGATCTTTCTCAACCATCTTCAAGAGTAAGACTTCACGGTTTTAGCATTCTTTCATCCCAAATTCAAAAACAAAAATACAAATATCAGTTCACAGACAGCCTAGCTTCAATTCGAAAAAACACATTTATGTGCAAATATAACTCAGACCAAGACAACCAAGGTAAAATGTCCCAGAAATGACATGTTAAGGGCACTTTAAAAATTACAGAAAAACATAGTGGTGTTTTCAAAACACAATTCATTTGCAGGAAGCACCATCTCAGAGACCAGATTGTTAATAAAGATTAGATTCACTTAAGGCAGCATCTCATACTATCTTTTACTAACTTTTGAGATAATGTTGGAGGCACTTCAGAGATTATGAATGAACAATAATGATGTTAGGTTATGTAGATACATCCAAGACTAGAAGACACATCAGAGTGCCTCAAAGAAATATAGAAAAAGGATGACAATGGAAATGGATGAACTTGTGCTTTGTTGACTAAATCACAAGTGGTTTGCATATGAATAAATATAACGGCAAGAAAGTATAACCATAAAATTAGCTGCAGCTGAAAAAACGCCAATACCTGAACTCTTGAGGGAACCAAATAATCACGTGCACCTTCCGGTGTGGATTTAGAGAGTATTGGAGTCTCAATCTACCTTATAACCATGACAAAAGTCAATGATAGATAATAATCCAAAGATCGAGAAGATTTTCTTTTAGCTTTTTGGAGGGGCATCGAATCTATGTGGTGAAAACTAAGCACTCCTCAAAGACAACAGCAGACAATAATTCACAGGATGGTACCTCCACAAAACCATGTGTGTCCTCTAGATATCTTCGAATAAGTTTAACCACCTTATGCCTCAGCATTATGTTGAAATTCATTTGATGCCGCCGCAGATCAAGACATCGATATCTGTTCATATGTAAATAAGTCTTTTTAATCAATAAAAATTTGAGAAATTTTGCATCATTTTCAACTAGCACATCTGCCTCAGAACAAAAAAAAAATAAAATAAAATACCACTCGTACATTTACCAGCTTCTTCTCAATTCAATACTCAAAATAATAAATTTCTTTGTGAGTGGAGTCAGCCAGGAATTTCACTATAGTTCTTTTGATATGTTGGAACAACTCCTTGAATCTAGTAAATCACTAATGTATAATAACCAACTAAGCACAGCCCAAGAAATGAGATCTAACATAAAAATTGATGGTTAAATTACTAAGAATATAACTAATGCAAGTCAGAAAACAATAAAGGAATTAGGGCTGCACACAATTCAGGTTTGGTAGTGTTATAGAGATACCTATTACTCAACCAAATCATGTTGGGTTGAGAAAATGTGAAACTAATGCTTCCCAAAGCCCGTAAAAACTGACATATAGAGCCCTTTCAGGTGGTTTGGTTAGGCCTGTCAGATTGGCTGGTTTCTGCACAACATCTGAATCCCAAAAAAGTTGGGGTCCGGTTATGGTTTGGAAGATCGGAGGTAATGGTTTGGCGTTAAGCTGAGAGGTTGAGGAGAATTTTGCCTTTGAGATATTTGTTAGACATGTTCAGGCAGTTTTTTTACTTAATCAAATCGCCCAAAAACTCAAAGAAGAGAGAGATGCAATCCAAACTCCAACGTCCTAATCACAGACAACTCCCAATGAGCAAACCATAAACAAACACACAGCTCCACAACCAACCACGTCCAAATTTGTTTTGACATTCAACTGAATCCCAAACAACTTCACATCTCACGCACCAAACATGTGATAAAACTCATCTATCTAATTCATGAATAATTGATAAAAAAAAATAAAGATAAATTGAGAGGAAAAAGAAACCCAGTTTCAATAAATCTAAATTAATACTGTCAAGGGTTTGAGATTTCAGAGAGCCCTTGGTTTTGAACTTGCGCTTCACGATCTGAGACTGAACAACAAAGAGGAATCGGACACCAAGATGAGAGTAGTTTCAAGCCAGTTACCTCAAACGGATCTCCTCTTTAACAGAATCTTTTGCATCTTCTGCAGTAGTAACTAAGAATGGTAACTTTGATTTCACAGCATTTAATACTTGAACATGCTCCGCCGCAACCTGGACTCACAGAAAATATCAAATCGAACTACTTGAAGGAGATAGTAAATAGCACATCTGCTAGGAAAAATGATACAACATGCTACAACATACATAGATGCAACCAAGTGTAAAACAGGTAAGAAGATTCACCAAGCATCTTTCAAACCATATAAGTATGAAGTATAAATAGAACTAAATGCAAGTATGCTGCACTTTGATGTTAATAAGAAAGTAATTATACATGATAAAATTTACCTCTATAAAGCCAGTTTTCATTTTCTTGTTGACCGACTCGCTTGGTCGAGACCGAACAATGCCTTCCACGGCAACCACATACTCAAGTCTCAAGTCATTAATCTTAGAATGCGCATCAGGAAACTCATCCGGTAGCGTCGTAACCTATAATTTAACACAATTAACACTTTTTCTAAAAATCAAACTAACAAAGAAAAAAGCTAGATTCTTATAAATGAAGCTTAAAGAAAGTATTGCAATAACTGTTCGAAGTCTCTACTCTATGAAGTCAACTTTTTTCTTTCTCTTCTCGGAAAACCCAAACAAAAGCAAATAGAGCCATACCTGAACAATACCGGTATGGTCGCGGAGATTGAGAAAGGTGAGGCCACCGTGGACCCGGTGGAGCGCGACCCACCCGCAGAGGCGGACCCGTTTACCCACGTCCGCGTCGGCTAGGTCGCCGCAGAAGCCGGTCCGGCTGACCCACTCGAGAGCGTTGTTGTTGGGAGGCAGTGAGGATTTGGGGTTGGGAATGGGAATGGTGGAAGCGGAAGCGGAAGCGGAGACAGAGAAAGCGGCTCTGCTGGTGGGACGTGGTTTGGGGAAGGGTTTGAGAATGGCGCGGAGGAGAGGGAGAGGGTTGGAGCGGAGGGATATGAGAGGGAAGGCTCTGAGGAGGAGGAGCGACATGGTGGGCTTTTGGGTGAGAGAAGGCCAGGATTGGAGGGGTTTAAGGATTGAGATTTGGGTAAGAGAGAAGGAGCAGTGCACGTGTGGGTTTAGCACGTGCGATGGAACAGGAAATGATGGACCCCTGCACGTGTGGATACAGTTGCCGTACAATTAGCGTTTTTTCCCGTTGATTTTTTGTGATCGAATATGACAGCACCGACGTGTTAACTGTTAAGCTTCAATGAGAACTACTTTTGAGCATGCTTTGACGTTATGTTAGTTAAAGCCGTTGGTGTTAGCCGGAGAAAAATGAACTGAAAACATCATGTCAAGTGAGAGAATTCATTTTGTAGTAAAACTCTCAAGCTGTTTTGATATGAAATAATACAAATTTTTTCAAATATAATTCACTTTTAAAATCGGTTTGTAAGATGATAGTGTCAAATAAATTATATACGCATGGTTAAGATTACACTTAAACTATTGAAACATTTAAGATCGTAACATATTATTATGTTCCGTAGCCAACGTTCACGACACTCCACTTTACCAACATTAATATGATGGTAACCCTTTTTTTTTTAAAGGCTCCACTCAGAGACGGAGGGAGGGGGGCTGGCAGCGGCCATGGCCTCCCCCACAATTTTCTTAAAAAAAAAAAAAAAAAATCTAAGGTTAAAAAAAAAATATAAGCTAAAAAACTAAAAATTTAGCCTATCAATAATTTTTTTTTTGTCATTGGCCCCTGCCCATAAGAATTTTTGGCTATGTCCCTGACTCTACTCATCTATCAGTATTTAATGACTTAATACTATGTTCATATATATTATCAAAATATATTTTAATTCAGATTATAAGTAGACTCTACCACAAAGCTACACCTGTTAGATCACGTAATCGATGAGCTACGTCTATCCCATACTCAATGCAATATCTGGGTCTAATACCAATTTAAAGGGATGGAACCTCCAATCGATCATTTCAAGGTGACAACTTTCAATTATTGCATAAAGAAATTGATGTTTTCCACGGTCTTGAATTCACGTACGGTTGTAAATAGTATTGCAAATTATTCTATGAAAATAATTATTATAAAATAATGCATAAAATATAGGCATTGCAATATATAACGTGCCATCATTATGATTATGAAAATTATTACGAGAATATTATGATAAATTTCATGGGGATATTTTGGTGACCCTATCATAAATATATAGCATTTAAGATATTTTGAGATTTTTAGTGAAAATGATACAATATTCTCAAGGAAAATGCTTCTTAATTCCTCCTCATTCTTCTTCTTCTTCTTCTTTTTTTTTTTTTCCTATTTGAATACAGAAGAATGGTTATAGTAAAGGATTCTTCTCATTACTAATTAGAATGGAAGAAAGAATAGTGGTTTCTGTGAAAATACTTCAAAAAACATGATGAAAAACGACTCATTTTACTAAAGCATGTGTCATAAAGTTGACACATCAAGATACTTTCAAAGCATTCAAACTTTAAAAGAAAGATAACCCTAAGCTAATGTAAGAAATACAATTAGCAAAAGTCTACAAAGAAAAAAAAGATCGATTGCTAATTAGAAATGACCAATACTACAATAAGAGCATCTCCCTCCAACAAGAGACAATTATAACCCAAAGAGGCAGCTCACCGAATAGCTAGGGCTTCTCCTCGTAGAACATCAACTAAATGCATAGCATATGAAAATATAAGGGAAGAGAATATAAGGGAAAGATAAGGGGAAAATCTCATAAAAAAAAATAAAGAAAAAGAAAAGAACCAAAAAAAGAGAATAGTATTTGAACTTATAAGAAAAGTTATTGTGAAATATTTTTGAATAACTGCTCATAGTTTGGTTCCTTAAATAACTAAAACATAATTTGGTTCCTTAAATTGAAGGAAGAATAAAAAAATAAAAAGGAAAAAGAAACTGCTCATAGTACTCTTAAACATGCATTTATTTTATTTTATTTTAATTTTTGTTGGTTGATAGCCACATCTAAAATTCTAGTTTCCCATGTGTATAACTAGTATTTACCAAAAAAACAAAAAAGAGGGAAACAATGCCCTTTTTTTTTTTTAACCATTATCGATCTATTTTATTCGGTTCAATATCGTTCATAGACACACGCAATGCATTTTTTAAAACACATAATAAATGTGATATTACTATGTTTATCATAATCTACTAGCTCGTTTGTCAATCTTAAGATATGATCAATAAGGTTTGGGATTTGATTATTGTACTACACCAATACAACAACTGCACAACCAACCCTCACATAAGGGTGGTCCCCAGTGTGTAGGACCCACCCTCATGTGAGGGGTTATTGTGCAGTTGTTGTATTGGTGTTGTAAATCTAACATTTTCCAAGTTCCAATCAGAATAGAATCAAGTCAAACCCTAACCCAAACACAAATAAAATGTAATTCAATAATAGGGCATTATTTGAATTTGAGAAACCATGGGTATATTTTGAAGTAAGGTCCAAGAATAAAAACAAACAAATACGTTATTTTCAATATGACCTAATCTTTTTTTTTTTTGACATGTCCACACAAGAGAGGAGGATAAATTCGAACTAGTAACCTCCATTTTATGAGACGTGGTCCCTAGCCGATTGAACTACCCCTTAGAGACCCAATATAAACTAATAGATAGATATTATATGAACAGAAATTGGAAATTTTTTTATACATAATATATTGAGTGGATATTTTATTTTTTTACTACATTTTGTCGTTTAAAACCAAGGAAAAAAATAGGTCCTTATTGAATCGAGAAGCCATTAATGAAAATTGAAATCTAAATTATTTTCCATTCTAGTCACAATGAAAGTCAAGAAAAATATTTTTTCCAGCCCATATCATTAAATCCCTCATTATGCAACATCCACACCTTTAGCCACAAAATTAAAAGTTAGAGATTGTCAACGGCTACTTCTCATAATCTAAACGGCTCCAAACCTTTTCTTCCCCTTTTGACTATTCAAATATTTTCCCCAACGGTCGAAAAAGATCCCCATTTAAATTTCCAAACTCCCCTTTCATTTTGAAAACTAGCCGTTACATCAAATCCTCCACCCCCATATTTCTCTCTAATTGCAATCCTTCAAGATCCTCACGAAACGTTGCCATTCTTGCTCCAGATTTTCTTTCTCTTTCTCTCTAGTTTTCTGAACAATCACCAGCGACCCATTATTAATCTCTCAGAGAAATCCATGGCTGCTCCTTCAAACAAATCTTCTTCTACGCCAACAATTTCAAGCAGAGCCAATTTCAATTCAAGAAACTCAGAACTTGGAAACCCCATGAGAAGGAGTTTCAGTGGGAGCCCATTTGCGAAACCCTCAATTGTTGCCAACCCGAGAGGCTTCAACCCGAATACTCCGGCTAATAGTCCTTCAGGTTCGACTCTCTTTCACGCGCTTCATTTCTTTCTTTTCTAGCTCCCTTTACGATTATGATATTTTCTGTTTGGCTGCCGAGAAAGTGGGAGAAAATAGAATAAAATGATAGGAAAAATTGATTGCTTATATTTATTTGTTCGCTGGATTTTCAAGAAAGAAAGACAAGAAAAAGAAAACTTGCTCGAATATATTGTATTAGTCAATGGCTGTAAGGTTCTTTCCTTATCTCATTGGTTGGATGGGAAATAGTTGCTAGGAAAACTTTCCTGGAAAAAATTGTAATGTCTCTGTATTCGGCATCCAGATTCAAAGAAGCAATTTTTTTCTGTTTTCCTTCTTTTTCTATACTTTGGAATGGATAATTTTTCCTAGGAAATATTTTCATTTAGAAGAAATGGACCTTATTCCGTACAGCTTAGCAACTAGTTCTTTATCTATTTTCCTCAAAATTTTCTCAGCAATTGAACAGTCAGGCTTAGATATTTTTTTGATTTATGTTATTTTCCACGGTGATTGTTGCAGATATTTCTCGAATAAACTCTATGGGGAGAGAAAGCGTGGTGGTCTCTTTACGGGAGGACCACGAGGACAAAGAAAATACAAAAGACCAGAATCCAACTCCGGGGAGAGTCCGATCACCGGCTTTCACTTCGAGGGGCACAAAGAATTTCATGTCCCCGACGATCTCAGCGGCTTCCAAGATTGCCGCGTCTCCAAAAAAGAAGATACTGGTTGATATGAACGAGCCAGCTCGGACTTCTGTTTCGCTCTCCAGCGAAAAAAATTCATTCCGGTCTGTGAGATTCTCCGATGTAGTGGAACATATTGATGCAAAGGCTGATGATACTGGTTTGCCGGAGAAAAAGATTGAGACCTCGGATTACAAGGAGGGAACTTTTACGGCTTCTAATTCATTCCGGTCTGTGAGATTCTCCGATGTAGTGGAACATATTGATGCAAAAGCTGATGATACTGGTTTGCACGAGAAAAAGTTTGAGACCTCTGATTACAAGGAGGGAACTTTTACGGCTTCTTTAACTTCAGAAGCTGTCACCGATGAACCAGCGACTGTCACCGACGAACCAGATTGTGTTAATCTTGACCCGACATTTAAAATTAGTCCGACTTCTTCGTGTTCGTGGTCGTGTCCGACGACATTAGCGCCTCTTGATGCAGACCCTTCAATGCCTCCCTATGATCCTAAAACCAATTTCCTCTCTCCGAGGCCTCAGTTTCTTCATTACAGACCAAATCCTCGAGTTGAGAGTTATCTCAACGATGAAAGTGATGGCAGGCGGCTCGAGGAAAGCTTTTCGGACACTGAAGTTACAGAAGAGACCCAGTCTGAGGATTCCCAGAAAGAAAGCGAGGATGGTTCTTCGGATGAAATAGTAGAAGAAGATCAAGAAGAGGTCCGTGTGTCTGAGGATTCTCAGAAAGAAAACGAGGATGTTTCTTCGGGTGAAATACTAACGGGGGTTTCTGAACCAACCCCCATTAGTACTCAATTGCCAAAGGAGAAGCCACAGTTCTTTACGAGATCAAAATTCATTGTGCTGCTTTTGGTTCTCTCACTCGCTGGTTTATCAATCTCAGTTATTACCAAGTCTCCAGTCATTGCTCCCGTTGTGCTTAAAGAGTCGATCTTTTTTGAGATTTATGATTCATCTGGAATTACTGAATCAGCAAAAGCAAATTTGGATGGTTTAGCTAGAAATTTTTGGCTGTGGTATGCTGATTCTATCTCCTTTGTCTCGGAGCTGATGTCAAATTTCAGAGGAGTACATATTTCGGATCCCCTCCATTATTGTAACTTGACTGCTTTGTCAGAGGATATACCCCTTAATGGGTACCTTACGTTTGATCGCAGTTATAAAGGAAATGTCTTAGGGTCATTTAAGGAGAGAGAAGTTCATATTGAACCAGTAGAAGAGGAGGAGGGTCAGCCTGAGCTTGAAGTCGATGAGGACAGTGGAGTCGCTTTAGAAGAACTTGATGACCCAGAATCAGAATATGAAGGACAAGTAAGCCAAGGAAAGATTGAAGAGGTTTCAGAAGAGCATGGTACTTCAGAATCTGAGGAAGTGCTTCAGGCTCTAGAGGCTTTAGAGGAACTTGATGACCCAGAATCAGAATATGAAGGACAAGTAAGCCAAGAAAAGATTGAAGAGGTTTCAGAAGAGCATGGTACTTCAGAATCTGAGGAAGTGCTTCAGGCTCTAGAGGCTGAGGTTATTATTCAAGCAGATAATTCAGAAGCGCGTGTTACTTCAGAATCAGAGGAAGTGCTTCAGGCTCTAGGGGCTGAGGTCATTCAAGCAGATAATTCAGAAGCGAAGACGACCCAGAAAGAAGTTGTTCTTGCTGGTAATGTAAACTTCCAGGAACAGCCAGTTATGCCTCCAAAGGGTGAAGAAATTCAATCTGAGGTTTCTGAAGCTGTGGAACTCCAAGTTGAAAATGAGATGATTTCCTTTGATAAAATGGAGTCTGCCAAAGTAGATGAGAATCCTGAAAGCTCAGAATTGGATACTTCAGCCGAGAATCTACAAAGTTCAGAAGTTGGGGAGTTTCCAATCAATGGGACAACAGATAATAAGCATTTTAGAGAGGCTGTGCTGGGAATTGCTTTGCTGGTTTTGGCCCTTCTTGCAGCTACAGTTTTCATGTATATGAGGAAAGACAAAAGAACAAGTTCCTCAGATTCTGCAATCAATGTAGAGCAACCTCTGTTGACTAAGAAATTGGATTCTAGTCCAATGTCAGTTAGCACTGAGCATAATGTCCTCGAGAGACGACCATCTTGGCCCACCGAGGTGGAAATGGTTGGAGAATCATGTCCTTCGGAAATGAGCAGCTTTGACAGGAGCTCCTCTTACAGCAAGAAAGGACTGAAGGAGTCAAGTGAAGCGCAGAGCCAGGAGAAGAGGAGGAAGCCCAGAAACAACTATAAGGGGGAATCACTTGCCTCTTCTTCCTCAGATTTCTCCATGGGTTCGCCTTCTTATGGAAGTTTTACCACTTATGAGAAGGTTCCGACCAAGCTTGTAAGTATTTAATCGCCATCCTTTAATTTCTTAGTCCTTTGATCAAAAATTGAATTTTTACTGTTAAAGACATTTCAGTTGTATAATAATCAGTCTACTAAATACCATTGTGGGTTTGTCAGGGGCATGGAGATGAGGAGACTACTATTATTACGCCAGTTAGGCGCTCAAGTAGAATCAGAAAGCAAGTCACTTCTCCATGATGACCAGACTACTAGTTCTGTTTTATTTTCTGCTCTCCATTGCGTAGCTGCACGCAATCCTATTGTGAATTTAGCCACTAATTAGTAGATTTCTAGTTTGATTGGTTGTAACACTTGTTATTGTAACCTCTACTGATCAGTAGTTTTTCTGTTTCTAATTCAAGATCGTTCTGATTCTTAATTCCATCTCTTCATAGTCCGATTCTTTCTAATGAGCTAAGTAAAACATTGCCTGGTTGCCTCTCTCTGTCAATCCCAACAGATTTTTCTTAATTTTCTTTTCTTTTCTAATTAGAAATTCCAGATTTGTCATTTTTTGTTAAGGTTTTTTCATCATTTGGGGACTATATATATATATATACATATTCCTTACTTTTTGATTGCCAAATGCTGTGGCTCCTCCCTTGGAGAGTTCCCAAAGTTAACTAGCTTAGGCTGAAGGTTGAGTATTGAAATGCCTTTGAAGGCCTGCAATAAAGCACTTAAGCGGCTTAGCAAGTATTGAAATGCCTTTGCAGGGGCTATCTCAAGTAATTTTTGAAGGGGACTCACAGGTAGTGGTGTTGGCTTTGCAGAAGGGAGACCAATGCTGGAGCAGTTTTGGACAGATTATTGAGGATACTAAACACTGTTTTTCGGCAGTTCATCCTTACGGGGTGCATTATGTAAGGCGTGAGGCTAATATAGCTGCTCACACGTTGGCTAAGAGTGCTCTATCTAGGCAGACTGATCAAGTATGGGTAGGGGAGTGCCCTCCTGCTATCCATCGTGTTGTAGCCACTGAGCAATTTGCCTGAGTTAATGAGAATTGATCTCTTTTTCAAAAAAAAAAAAATGCCTTTGCAGGCCTGCAATAAAGCACTTAAGCAATTTAGCAAATTTTACTTTGTCCGTCAATGTGGACAACCCCAAGGAGGGACAGTCAACAACTAAAGTAGTCAACATAACATAACACAACACAACGAGATTAACTAAGAAAAAGAAGAAGAAGAAAACCAGAACTAGAAGATGAAGAAGATGATTTACTTATAATCAAGTCTCCTCTAGATTTTAGTTTTTTTTTTTTTTCAATCTGTATCTTTTGGATTTTGGCATTCTCTGCTTGCACATAAGAAGAGAGAGAAAGGGAATTAAGAAAGTGGGAGGCACGAGAAGAGGAGACTAAAAACAAAGGGAAGAGTCGAATTGCCAAAAAAGAAATGAAGTTTTGAAGAATGGTAACATATATGTGAGAAAAGTGTGAAAATGTGTCTTACTTTGAGAGATCATTATATGTAGAGAGAGAGAGAGAGAGAGAGAGAGAGATTTTTTTAGGAACTTTTGGGGGTTAGCCCAAGAATTTTTTGGGTTTGGGCTAAAAAATCCATGAACTTTTTTATTTCAATAATTATGTTGTGTGAGATCGTTTTCTATATAATTTTTTTTTTTTTTTTTTTTTTTTGGGAGGTTTGGGACACCATATGTATTTGTTTTTTGAATTTTTGAGGAGATAACTTAAGTATAGACTCGAAGAGTCTATGCAATTTTTGTGGGAGGGGGCTGCCTATCTCAGTCTTTGGTAGTGGTGACAATGGAGCTACAATGGTTTTTATAGAAATAGTGCCCCTTCTATACGGTCATGGCATAAAACAATGGATTTATGTCCACCAATAACCAGTCGACACGTCAGCTAGAACTTAAAAAATTAAAATATTGGTGAAGTACCGGATCCTTCTCACAACTCCCATTTTTACTTTCTAAAAAAAAAAACCACTGCGCCATCACTGCCCGTCCCCCCCCCCCCCCCCAATGGGATTGCCCAGGCCAAAAAGCCGTCGCCACCGAGTACTAGACCGTAATGTCCGACCACTGCCTGGACTAGACCACACCGCGAAAACTCCCCCAACAAGAAGATCCATTCCATCACTGCCCGTCCGCCCCAAATCCGCAACCCCACCGTCACTGCCCAGGCCCGAACGCCGCCACACCGGTTACTCCCTGTCTCTTTCTCTGTTTGTGTTCTCTCTTCGATTTTCTCTGTCTGATGGTCGTGATCCGAGGGTGCCGCGTTTGTAGACTTACCGGTGGAGGAGCAGCATTCGTATTGGACGTAGCGTCGGCGGCGTTCGGGCCTAGGCTCAGGCGGCAGCAACGTTCGTCTCGTCTTGGGCGGCGATTCACCGGTCAAGAGGGTCTTTTTTTTTTAGCATACGTTTAAGAAATCCAATGTTTTTTTTTTCCTATGCTTACGTGTGTCAACTTTTCATTAGAAGGCAAAAAATGCATAGTTTTTGTCATAACTGGATTGAAGTTATTCCCTTATAGAAAATAGGATTGGTGGGGAGAGAGAGATAGAGAGAGAGCTTTTAATTTTAAGCTACCTTGATGGCATGGACGATTTTGAACCGTTCATTTACAATGAACATTCATAATTTGAGCTACTACATGAGATCTCAACCCTCTTCAATCTGCCTCCACCCTACCCATTTAGCATTAAATTTGTGTGATCCCAATTTTATTTATTTTTCACATTTGGTGTAGCTCCTCCTGTTAATTTCTTTCAAATGTTAGCCTAATTAGCTGAAAGCAAATTTCTTAACCTTAAATCCTTTTTTTTTTCTACTCCTTAACCTTAATATGCCATAAATATGCACTTTTCAACATAAGATTTTATTTTATTTTATTTTTTTTGTGAAAAGTGCATACCATATGAAAAATAATAAAGTAACAGAGACTGCGGGTTAAAGCTCCGATGTCTTCTTTTAAAGCAATGTGTGTAAGAGGTTTTGAAACCTAAGTGTCCTGGGGGTGGTGAAATTGTTTCTATGGAAGGCATGCAATAATTTGTTGCCAACCAAAGATAATTTATTAAAAAATTACTAAAGATCCTTTGTGCCCAATTTGAGGAGTGGAGTATTGGTGCAAAACACATGTCATATTCTATGGCAATGTCCGTCGTCTGATGACATGTGGGCTGATTGTAATAGAAAATTCAAAAATGTTTTAATGGAGGGAATGATTTTTTTGCAAATAGATTTGAACTATTAGAAAAGCTTGATGAGGAAAGTTTGAATTATTGGCTAATGTTGCTAGAAGAATATGGGCCTACAAAAAATACAGTAGTATTTTGTAATACCCAGAAAAAATACTATGCTTAGGATAATAATGCATAAATAATAAAAATAAAAAATATGTGCATATGCATGCATAGGTATAAGGCTTAATAATTATTATTGCGAGTTTAAATAAAATTGTATTTATATATATATAAGTAGAGAAATCGGATTAGTAAATAAATTACTAACCAAAGTCGATCGAGCGACTTTGGAAGTGAAGTTGATCGATCGAATATTAAATCGATCGAGCGACTTAAAGTTTGCGGGTAAATAGGATGGATCGAGCGACTTTATGGTCGATCGAGCGATTCTGGGTCGAAGTCGATCGAGCGACCGAATAGTCGATCGAGCGGCTTAATTATCCAGTGCTGTACAGTTTACGTGTAAGCTGCAATTGGCGATTTTCTACCTTTGATCTTTGAACCCATTTTATGTGAACGGTTCCAAATGATTAAAACCCATTTAGTTAGCCTAAGTTAGTCTAGTTTGGTTGAAAATGAACTAGATACGGTAGTACAACCTAATTATGACATTAGATATGAAAAAAAATATCTAATATTAGATATTGTATAATCTTTTATAGATTTTTCTCTCTCTTGCTATCAAAAATCCGACCATTGAAAGAGATTGTGCTAGCTTGATCTCAACCCTTCAAAATTGCTAAATAAGGATGCATGGGTGATTAATTTTTATGAAGAAAAGCCAAAATTTCAGCAACTCTCTCCCCATATGTCTCACGTAAATTGTTGTCCTTCCTTTCTTTTAGTGCAGAAACTCTAAGCTTGGAAATCTCCTTACTTCATCATGTTTTCAAGCACATTGTAACCCAAAACTCAGCCTTAATTGCCCACTTTTCACCCCAAAACCAGCAAGAACCAAGTGAGAATCAGCCCTTGTTTTTAGACCACCAAAACAGAGCATCGTTGGTTGAATTTTCTGGTTTAGACTAGCAACTCATTATCTTCATTTGAGTCACTGTAGAGCAATAGCAGTAAGTGGTTTCCCTCATAAATCTCTCAAAAAATAAGCAATCATTTTCTGTGTTAAACTATGATTTGTTTTTCCACCTTGAAGAAGCAATAATCGGTTATGTATATGTATATATATTTATGGATCTCCACTGTTCTTTCAAGACAAAACCAGCAAGCAAAATCAAGTATAAAAAGTGTTTGTGTGTGATGTTGATAAGTGTGTGTGCATGAAGGAGAAAGAGATAAGTGCTTGTGCGCTTCAAAATGAGAGACAGTGAGTGTGTACAGCAAGTATGTGTGTTGAAATGGGTGCATTTGAATGTGTTGTTAAGAACCATGAATGTGTGAATGAGTTTTGGAGTGAAAAATAGCTAAAATATATTTTGTGTCTTAATTCCTGCATGTATGGATGTGCAAATAATTGAATAAGGTGAATATGTTTGGAGTAAAAGAAGTGTATATGTTATGTAGAAGTATATGTGTATGTGTGTGAGTTATATGTAAAATTATGTGTATATATATATATACTAGTTGGAACTAATGGTTAATAAAAGAGGATATTTGATTATATTTATAGTAGTTTCATTACTCGATAGACTAAAATGGTGATCAATATCATAATTAAGAGAACCAAATATCAATACCGTTACGTCACCCAATTTATAAATGGAAGTATTAGAATGATTGTTATAATAATATCTTGAGAATAAGTATAGTAAATATGTTCGTAACGCCTTATCACTAATTTAGTATCGTCACGTGAATGTAATTATGCAGTTGTAGAGGAAAACACTTGGAGCAGAAACTAGTGAGTATCTCTTTACTTACTAAGGACGAAGCTGGTTGACTTTTCCTATAATATTATGTTTACTGCTTTATTTACTTGTTTGCGCATGTGGTTTTGCATATTTTATTATTTTTAAGAATCCGTTTAATAACAAGCTATTGGATCAAGATCCACAGTGGGTACGTGAGGCTTCACTGGAGTTCCAAGGTTCTCGGTGAATGAGGAAGTACTCGAAAAGAGAATAATAAATACAAAAACTGGTATACTAAGGTCACCAGGGAAACCAAGGTTTCCAGGAGCCAAGGCTCCCAAAGAATATAATTAAAAGTTAAAGTGAGGAAGCCAAGGTTTCAAATAAGACGTTAACCGTGCGAAGGCGAACAGAGGAGTGGAAAAAGGGAAATACCTAAAACTCTGCACTTAAAACTGTCATTGCTTTATAATTATGTTTATATTCAATTTATGTCTATAATTCGCGACCATAGATTATATATTGCGTATACATGTGATTATAAAGCCATTGCATTATGTTGCATTTATTAAATAAATCAGCACTCATTATATTATGGGAAACAGTGGACTCACTTTAGTATTTTGTGTTGTTGTTTTCTCTCTGGATTATGTACTAAATCATGTTATGAAGAGGAAGAATATCAGGACTATTCAGACACTTAGAAGGATCCTGATACTGATATTCGAGGCTAGACTGCCTCCCTTTTGGGAACTACTAAGTTGTAGTTCATTAACTTAGTTTAAAGATAATAATTATAATTCTACAGTTATGTAATTATTAAACCCTAGTTATTTTGGCTTGTATGGTGGTATATGCCCTATGAGGCATGACTACTACTACTTGTGTAATTATGTTGACTTACTTATTATGTCTATTTTGAGGTATTTCAGTAGAAGCTTTGAAACGTTGTTTCCTAAGTCTGAATTATAATACTCCGCTGCTAATATTTAACTTTGATAAGTTAGTAATGTCATGTGAAAATTCAAAATTTTTTACCTATGCATTTTTGTAAAAGGCGGGGCGTTACATATTTGGAGGAGATCTCACCCACCCTGCCCAACTTGTAAGAAGTACGAAGGTAGCAACATATCAATTTTATGAATCGGAACAAAAGGCAATAAACACTACAAAGCATACCTCAGACACAA
This sequence comes from Alnus glutinosa, assembly GCF_958979055.1. Classification (NCBI taxonomy): domain Eukaryota; kingdom Viridiplantae; phylum Streptophyta; class Magnoliopsida; order Fagales; family Betulaceae; genus Alnus; species Alnus glutinosa. Next base: position 22,709,823 of record NC_084896.1, read on the forward strand.
TTGTACAAAAATTGATGTTTTCTCCTTGTGATGTGATCAAAATTAATTAGGATGCAACGATTGATAAAACAAGAAAGAAAATGGGTGTGGGCATAATTGTTAGAGATCATGACAAAAAGTTATTAGCAACCATCTACTTATCCAAACTATATATAATTGACTTAGTGGTAGCGGTTGCTCTTGCGGCATGGGAGGCTTAAAAATTGGTAGAGACTTGGGAATGCATAATATTATATTTGGAGGGTGATGCTCTAAAAAGTTACGGAATGAGAGACAATCTCAGAGTCGATATGGTAATTTGATTGATGATTCGAAAACGATATTGAATAGTTTCCATTCATGGTATGGGAAGCATGTCAAGACAGAAGCAAATATAGTAGCCCATCGTTGAGCGAAGGCGGCATTCTAACAATTTTTGGAACAAATTTGAATGGAAGAATACTCTACTTGTATTTATGATATTGCAACTTCTAAGAGTATTATGGTTTGAGGAATTTTATGAAAGCTTGGAATTTGCATCCCAAAAAATAAAAATAAAAAACAAAAGTAAATAAGCCATATTCCTTCATTTCTTGCTCAATGGAAACCTTTTGGCCTATTTCATTATCTTGCAAATTTCCTCTGTTAACAGACGAATAGAGTTTAGAATATTAATTATGATAGCCCATTTGATACGGATGGATTGTAAAACTCAACTTCTACAGCCTCTAATGAGATATTGACACATCATCTAAACACATGGCACGTTTAAGTGTTCGATCTTTTGAAATCTTAATTCAATTACTATTTAGTGCGCAAATTATGAGGTAAAAAAAATGTTTTGATGTTTGATAGAATTTAAATTGTATTTAAAATCATGTTTGAGTGATAGTTGTATGAAAGTATTTTTTTTCACATAAAATTATGGTAGGAAATGATTGGAGGTATGAAAAGTTGTATAGAATTATTGGAGTTATGAAAAATGTGCATTGAAATTCGGAAACTCGCTTGAAATTCAGGGTGAATCTAGGTTATATTATATATTCGGATTTTTTTTAAAAAAAAAACCCAAACACTGTAGCAATTAGAATTTGTTTTTTATTTGCATCCAAACACGCCATAAACATGAAAACATCGAATTTTATACAAAAAAAAAAAAAAAAACCAATGGACGAAACTGAGCCTCCTCTATCATCATCCTCATCCTCATGCGAATCTTCGCTTCCACCTGCTCAGCCAAACCCAGCTGCCAGAATTTGCCGAAGGCCATCACCCAAAGCCACTGTATTATAGTGAAGTTTCTTGCCCCCCTTTCTCATTGTCTGTTTCTCTCTCTGTGTTTCATTTGAAGACGAAGGAGATTAGAGATGAGTTGATTTGTAGATCTAATTTTGTGGGGGGTGGGATATCCTGTTATAAATATGGAATTGATGTATCATCTTTCAGGGATGTTGTATTGTGGAGGGGGGAATAAGGGTTTTGTCCATGGTCTTTGAATTTGAATGAGCCATTATCTATTCTAAGAATAAAAGGAACCCAGAAACTTGAACTTTTAATCTAACATGTTTTCACGTGATTTTGAATGAAAATGAAAGGTTTGAGGAAGTAAAGTCTCAAATTTGTTACTTGGGCTATCTGTTTGTTCTGCAGAAAAATCACATCTGGAACTACTAATATTCTGTGTTTGCTGGTGTTCTGTTCAATTATCAGCAAAAAAAAAAAAAACTTCAGGTAATAGAAACTAATCCGCTTAGAAGCAGAAAATGGTGCTTATTGGAGTGTTTAATAGGTGAGTGGGCAATATAAACCAAGTGAGTTTAATTTGTTTCAAATGATTGGGTATTTTCATGTTTATTGTATTTTGTGATTTTTATGATTTATCCACTTATAATTAGTTGCCGTAAAATGAGGAGTTTACAGCCTATCTAGATAAAAGTTATTCCCTATTATACGATATACTTCATTTTTTTGTTTTTGTTTTTTCTGGCAATCTAAGGTTTATATACATGCACTAAGGGTTTAACATGGTATCTTATATATTAGAGTCAAACCATAACTCAATATTGTACGTTCCATTTAAGTTCCACTTAGTGAGGTATAACCCTAATTCAACATTGAGAAATGTTAGGTTGTAATTCCTATATTTCTGCTGTTCAACCCACTTTATGTGAATCTCTTTAAGTTATTATTCTTTTATTTATTGAAAAAAAACAAACAAATAAAGAGATTCACGTGGGATGGGTTTGAGTCGTTGGACAACAAGAATACACAGAAATGTACAACCTAACATTTCTCTTCAACATCATACCTCTCATTTAAGCTCCACTTAATTACAGAGATTGATATTTTATATTTTCTTTTATTTTCTATATGTTCTTTTATCCTTATATCTTTTTCAGATATGATATGTAAACTTTTTTCCTGCCCTAATGTTTTTGTGCTCTATAGAGGCTTCATTGGCCATTCCCAATTATTGCTCCAGTTTTTAAAATTTGGATTTGGCTTAAGTCAAAAAAAAAATAATAAAAAAAAAAAACTATAGAATTTTTTTTGTAATTTTTTTAACAGACCATATTTAATTCCATTCTATAAGAGATTTTAATGGTCTATATTTAATTTCATTCCATAAGAGATATTTCATAATTTTTTTTACGGCACCTAAATCAAATCCCGTCCTTTAAACTTTATGGATGATTTGTCCGATAATCAGTATGGTTCTGAACAAAAAATGGGCAGTTGCCAATAATTGTTCCTAAAAATTAATTACTTCATTTGCTTAATTATTTTTGAAATTTCTCTGTTCTAATTTCTAAACAAAATGTTGGATTATTGGGAATCATAGTGATATTTGGAACAATGAATAGTCCAAAGAAAAAGTGACCATAGAAAAATCATTAATCTTATCACAAAGAGATTAGCATGCAATAATTTGGAGCCTGTGAATTTATGCCATATTGATGAAATTTTTCCTAATTTTTACTTGAAAATATCCTCATTTTTACAATTAGGATAGGATTAAAAGTGGAGATTGTTTAAGAAAGCGGCCTAGATCAAGCCCTCTGATCTTCTAATCCAATTTGATAATGTTTTTGTTTTTAAAATAAAAAATAAAAACACAGAAAACAAAAAGACAATATTCTCAGCAACCGAATTAATATAATCATCGCCTAAACAAGCATATACCTCACAATCTCCTTGTCCTTTACCATTACTATTTTCTGTTGAGTATTGATTCTTGCACACAAAGCGTGTGGTTTTCAATATTAATTTTTATTTTTTTCAAATAAAATATCTGTTGGACACATACTTTGTGCGTAAGAAACATTACACTTTTCTGTTTGAAAAATGATATTTGTACACACATATTTTGTACACACATTGTACATACATTCATAATAAGTGTGAAACTCATGCATGTGAGATGAGTTTCACATGCATGAAAACGGGACCCACTAAATGCGAGTATATGTCCAATGTATGTACAAATATTATTAGCCTTCTCTTTAAGGTCTCTGTTGAGACAGTTTCCGGTAGGTGACGTGTAGATCAGTGATTCGTCAGAGTTCTCCTTCTTCTTCTTCGATCTGCAAACAAGAACAAACACTGCATCGGGGGGGGGAATGCCGACAACCCCGCTCCGATGCTTAAATAAGTGTATTGTTTTTAGAGAAAATGCACAGAGTAAGGTTATATAGATTAATCATTCTATCTTAATGAATGAGGGGACCTTGGTATTTATAGAGACTAAGGAGCAGTTGAGATTATTCCTATATATGCAGAAATCGGTAGTTGACGAAGACGTGGCCTCGGGCGCACGGATATTCCGGGTTCCACAACCGCTAATCTCGGGCGTTCGATCTTATACGAGCGGCATGACATTGGTAAAGCTCCGGGCGCACGATCTAGTCTGATGTCGTGCGTCGTGCCCCTTAAATCCCGGGTACTCCCGAGATAAATGCGGATGTTAGTACCGATTGGTATCCGGGTCGAATAGTTGGGTCGGATGAACATGTTAGGCCCTGATGATCTTGGCGGGCCTGGATGGATGAAATTCTTAAACCGCTCAGGCCCGGTCGGGCGGACCCAATGGGCCTTGTACTCGGGCGGGGCCTGGCTACCGAGGAATACAATATTTTCCCCAACAGCTACCCCCCAATTCTCTTATGCAAATTTTGTGCTTAAGAGAATTTAAGAACAATTAACCGTTTTTAACTGGCTTTATGCTTTACAACAGGATCGGATGCATACAGCCGAGAATAATCGATCCGGCTTCATTTTGTATACTTCAAAATTGAGTCGGTGGCATAACTTGAAGGTTTCACTTTATCTGTTGCTACAACCGAAAGCCTCTGTCTTCATTTTTGATAATCCCGCTCTTTTCCTTTTATTTGAAATTCAAAATTCAAAATTTCAAATTTTCTTCTCTCATCAAAATCTATGGGCCTCGGGATTCGCTGACGTGCGCAGGCCACGCATTAAATTCGATTGGACGTCGGTTCGTCTTTTGAGGCGTGTTGCGGCTGTCAGGCGTGCGACCGGGGGCTCTTCGGCTGCCGATTTGGAGGGATGGAATTTGGACGAGACCCTTCGACTACCGGTGACTGGAGACCGGCTAACCCGGGTCACCTACTAGTATAAATACTCTTCCCACACTTCGGCCATTCTTATCTCGAATTTTCTTTGAACTTCCAAACCTCTCTCGACTTCCTCCGAAATTCTACCGCACATTATTTTCTCATTTTCTCTTACCAAATGTCTAACGTCGAAGAATTCGAAGTAGTCGACGTCCCGGAGCTTGAAGAAGAAGATGCTCTGTCCGACGATGATGTGATGCTCGAACTGGGTGGCGATCCGGTTCAGGGAGAGATGGTCCACCGGCCTCTTGTGCCCCTCGATCGCCGATGGGCTTCGAGGATTCGTATCGGGGACGAGTTCCGCCTCCGGAACAACTATGACATTCTTCCGCCTGTTCTTCTCCACTTCCAGAATCCAGTCACCCTGGAGATCCAAAGGGGTGACGTCGTTATTTACGAGCGGATGCTTACCGCCGGGCTTCGGCTCCCCTTTTCGAACATAGCCCGGGAGCTGGTGTTGTACCTCGGGGTTTCCCCGAGTCAAATCGTGCCGAACACGTGGAGATACCTCTTCGCGTCTTTCATCTTATGGCGTACGGTGTTGGAGGCCCGGATGACGATTCCGGAGTTCTTCAATATATACAGGGTCAACTATAAAAGGGAAGGTGTTGTAGAGTTCACCATCCGGGAGAACCCGATTTTCATTTTCCTCTCCCAGAGTTACTCAAACAACCGGGGGTGGAGATCTAAGTTCTTTAGGGTCTCGGGTGAATGGGAGTCGGCTACACCCCTGGCGGAGGACCAGAGGATGTCCCGGGAGTGGAGACCAATCCAAATTGACCTTAGGAAACCTTCGGCCCTGAATGCAACCGGGAGGAGGAGGGTTGCCACAATGTTGACCTTCTCCCAAACACCGACCAACGTCTTGAAGATTGACTATGATAACATCGTTACCGATGAGAATATGCGAAAAGTTCTCAAATATCAAATTCCCACCGGCAAAGTTTGGTACGACTGGAAGGGGAAAACAATGGTGAAGAAGTCCGGGAGCAAAGCAGCGGCTACCCCCCGAGCCAGGGCCTCGAAGGTTGCTCCTGTGTCAAAGAAGGGCGCAATGCCGATGCCGGGTTCCTCTAAGCCGAAGAGGGTCCACAAACCTGTAACTATCCAAAAAAGGGTGGTTATATCTGAGAGTCGTCCGGTTGGTGCTTCTTCCACAGCCGCTCCTTCTAAATTGACTGAACTTGCACTGGAGGTAGCAAAGGCTCCCGAGAAGGAGCTTTCGACATCTGCAGAGGCTCCCGAGAAGGAGTCGGCTGAGGCTGCTGGAGAAGAGTCTCACACTGCTCTAGCTTCGGCCGTTTCTTTGAAGGTGGCTGAGATCGAGAAAGAGACTCGGGTTGATTGGTCCGGCGATTGCTCGGCCGAGGTTACCCAAGCACCCGTCCCTGATGTGATCCACATAAAAGATGAACCCGAGGAATCCGGGAAGGAGGTTCGAAAATTGGTTAAGCGTAAAGGAAAGGAAAAGGTGCTTGGGTCATCGAAGAGGACCCGTTTCACCACAGACCCTATGGAATACACCCTCACTCGAGCGAGTGAAGTCGAGCTTCTCTTCGGTCGACCGCGCTTCATTTTGCCGACCATTCCAGTTACACAATAGGTTCAAGCAAAACCCGTTCTACCCGATTCCTTTGCTACGGCGGCGCCAATTACTGCGGAGCCGTCGAGTCAATCCCCGATTGGAGAAACCGAGGCTATTTTAGAGCCCGAGGCCGGATTGTTATCCGGGGTCCATCCACCAGCGAAGACCGAGATAAGTCTAGAATCCGGGGCTAAGGATTTACCGGAGCCGATCGGAGAAAGCTCAAACCCGAATTTGGTGAGGGACCCCTCAGGGGCCGAGGAGCTTGAGGACCCACAACCTGAGGCTTCTAACCCTTTGCCCAGTCGTGGGGAAGCCAGCATGTCCCGATAGGCAAGATTGATAGCGTCGCTGCTAGAAATACTCCCGGAAGAGTCTTTATCTATGTCCGGGACCGGGTCGCCGGAGGAACTTGCGGAGGCACTTCTTCATGCCCAACTTCAAGTAAGCTTTATGAGTTGAAGATAAATTTTTACACTTAACTATTTTTCTTCTCACAAAGCCCTGTTTTCTTTTTCTCTTTTTAAGGGCATAATAAGGTCGGTTGCTTTCTGGCGAGACCACCAAGTATCTATCGAGAATCAACTTTCTTTGAAAGCTAAGATTACCGAGTTGCAGTTCCGAGTTCAGGAGCTAGAATTTGAGGTGTCCCGGACCGAGGATTTGGAGTCTCAAATTGAGGCCTTAAAATAGGACATTTAGATCCATGATCAGACCCTAGAGGCTCGGGACAAGGACCTGACATCTGCTCGGAAGCAAGTGGAAGAGGCTCGGGCCCAAGCGCTTGAAAGTGAAAAGACCCTTGATCGAGTCTTGACGAACCTAACCGAGGCCAACGAGGAAAAGACAGCTCTTTTTGCCCAGGTAGCAAAGATGCAGTCGGAGGTGGACTCACTAGCCGCCGAAAAGCAAATTCTATCTGAAAAGCAAAAGGAGGCTCATGCCAGGACCAAGAAGCTTCGGAAGAAGAGCCATCATTACAAGTCCAAGTCCAAGCGCTTAAAGAAGCAACTCGCTTTGGTCCCTGGCTCCGTGGCCTCAGCTGGGGCCGAGGATCAAACTAGGGTTTTGAGAGCTTGAGGACTATGCTTCTTCCCTCGGATGTTTTTAAAGTTGATCTAGAGACCGTGACTCCCGATCTTATCGGGATACTGGAGACTGCTACTGACGAGCTTCAAACCTTGGGCGTGGAGTTCTTTCCGGACGTGACAGATTGGACCGACGATGCTCCCAATCCATATCGTGATGATTTGACATCCGGGCCTTCTATCTCTGACTGTACTCCCAGGAATGAAGATGTCGAGGAAGTTTGAGGTTGGTGACAAAGTTGACTCGCCAGGCAGTCCGAACTTGTAATTTTATTTTATTTTTATATATACACGGTTGTATTTTGAACTGAAGTTTTAAGTTTTACAACCGAGTTAGCATGTAACTAAAAGTACTACTTTGTAATTAAAATTACCGTTTGCCTGAGTCATTACCGAGGAACATGAATGGTGTGTGTTCCGAGTCGGTTATGTTTCAAACCGAGGGAGACAACACGTTGATTTGAGCCGGTTTGATTTAATCTGGATTGATTTGAACCAAGTCACCCCCCAATGCCTTAAACAAATTCGTTCCAAGTCGGTTGTGTTTTAAACCGAGTGGAAATAGCACTTTGATTTGATCTAGTTTGATTTGAACCGAGTCACCCCCCAATGCCTTAGACAAATTTTGGATTTGTCTGAGTCATTACCGAGGAACTTGACCGGCGTGCGTTCCGAGTCGGTTGTGTTTCAAACCGAGTGGAAATAACACTTTGATTTGATCTGGTTTGATTTGATCTGAGACAATAATCCGGAAAGAAAGATCTCTGTAGATTTTAAAGCAATTGAATGTACCGACAAAATATTTGATTACAGGTGATTCACATAAAGTACTTCTTCAGATGCTCTGCGTTCCATGCTCTCGGTAGTTCCTTGCCGGCCGTATCGATTAGGTGATAAGCTCATTTGTTGTGACATCGTATGACTTTGTAGGGCCCCTCCCATTGAGGTCCGAGTTTTCCTTCAATTGGATCTTTGGTAATCGGGCTTACCTTCCTTAAGACCCAGTCACCGAGTTGGAACTTCCGTGGATTCACCTTCTTATTGAAGTAATGGGCGGCTCGGTCCAGGTACACTGCCCATGTGACTTGTGCTTCATCTTTTCTTTCTTGTAACAAGTCCAGATTGAGCTTGATTCCTTCATCATTGAGTCCCAGATTGTAGTGTGATACCCGGAAGCTTAGCGATCCAACTTCAGCCGGGATGATCGTCTCAGATCCATATGTTAAAGAGAATGGAGTAGCACTAGTGGGAGTGCGTGTTGTGGTACGGTAAGCCCAAAGTACTTCGGGGACATACTCTGCCCAAGCTCCCTTTTTCCTGCCGAGCTTCTTTTTCAGTGTCTTGAGTAGTGTTTTGTTCGTGGCTTCCACTTGCCCATTTGCTGGTGGGTGAATCGGAGTGGAATAATGATTTCGAATTCGAAGTGCGGCGCACCATTTACGAAACGGTCCGCAATCAAACTGTTTTTCGTTGTCAGTAACAAAGGCATATGGGATGCCGAATCGACATATGACCGAGCTCCAAAGAAACTTTATCACGTTGTCGGTGGTGATGGTGGCAAATGCCTCGGCTTCGGCCCATTTGGTGAAGTAGTCTACTGTGACAAGAAGGAACCTCCGCTTTCCCTTTCCCGGTGGCATGGGTCCGACTATGTCGACCCCCCATTTTGCGAATGGCCAGGGCGAGGTGATCGGGCTAAGTTTTTCAGGGGGTTTCTTCATCACCCGAGCAAACCTCTGACACTTGTCGCATTGTCAAACCAACCTGATCGAGTCCTTGTTCATTGTTGGCCAGTAGTACCCGGCTCTCACTGCTTTGGTTCCCGCAGACCCCCTCGTGTATTTCTTTTAGCACATATTCTGCCTCAGATTTCGTGAGACACTTGAAAAGTGGTTCGGTATATCCTCTTCGGTAAAGTAATCCTCTGATAAGAACGTACCGGGCTGAGTTCATTTTCACCTTACGAGACAGCAGCTTGTCTTCGGGTAAAGATCCATTGCGGAGGTACCGAACAACATCAGTGGCCCATTCGGGATCGTCTGATCTTTCTTCGACCTCCATCATATCAAGCTTCGGAAGGATTGAAGGTTCGGTCTGTGTTACCACCTCCCGTGAAGATGTTTTGACGACGGGCCCGGTTCCAGAGCCCATTTTGGAGAGAGCATCAGCCTGGACATTTTCCTCCCGATGAACTTTTGTCATGATAGTTCTGTCAAAGTTAGACTGATATTCACGCACCTTGTCGAGATATTGAATCATTTTTTCTCCTTGGGCCTTGGCAAGTCCCTGCACATGGCTTACTACCACCTGAGAATCGCTTCTGACTTCTACGTTCTTTGCTCCCATCTCCCAGGCTATGGAAAGCCTGGCCAACACGGCCTCATACTCCGCTTCATTGTTGGTGGTCACAAAATCCAGCTTGATTGTGTACTGAAAACTTTCTCCATCCGGGCTTGCGAGAGGACACCGACTCCACTCTTCCGATTAGCTGAGGAACCGTCTACATATGCTACCCAGGTCTCCTTCTTGGGCAGTTCTTCGCTCTCGGGTGTATTACTGAATTCCAAAAGGAAGTCAGCTAGGACCTGATCCTTGATAGAAGTTCGAGGATGGAATTCTATGTCGAATTGCCCCAGCTCTACCGACCACCAACCTGCTAGAAAGGTCTGGTTTTTGTAATATCTTCCTCAGTGGATACTCGGTCAACACCCGTATAGCATGCGCTTGAAAATATGGCCTTAGTCTTCGTGCCGAGATGATTAAGGCGAAGGCCAACTTTTCGATCCGAAGGTACCTCTCTTCGGCTCCATGGAGTGCTTTGCTGGTAAAATAAACCGGTTGTTGGATACCTGAGACTTCTCGGACCAATGCTGAGCTGATTGCCGAGGGAGATACTGCTAGGTAGAGATACAGTATTTCTCCTTCGCCGGGGTGGCTCAAGAGCGGCGGATTGGTCAGATATTCTTTTAGTTTCCCGAAGGCTTCTTTGCACTCGCTACTCCATTTAAAGGTTTTCCTCAAAATCTTGAAAAATGGGAGACATTTGTCTGTGGATCGGGAGATGAACCGGTTTAAGGCTGCTATTCTCCCAGTCAGTTGCTGCAGTTGCTTGGTGGTCCGGGGAGATTGCATTTTGAGGACAACACTCACCTTATCGGGATTTGCCTCGATTCCTCTCTGTGAGAATATAAATCCCAAGAACTTCCCGGAGGAAACACCGAAAGCGCATTTGGCTGGATTGAGCTTCATTAATGAGTCCTCAACGTCTCGAAAGTTTCCCTCAGATCTGCTATATGGCCGGTGGCTCGGATGCTCTTGACAAGCATGTCATCAACATAAACTTCTACGTTTCGTCCGATCTGATCTCGGAACATTATGTTGACCAGCCTCTGGTAGGTGGCCCCTGCATTTTTCAGACCGAATGGCATCATCTTATAGCAATATATGCCTCGGTCGGTAATGAAGGATGTTTTCTCTTAGTCGATTTCATCCATGTGTATCTGATTGTAGCCGGAGAATGCGTCCATGAACGTGAGGAGTTCATGCCCGACTGTCGAATCTACCAGCAGATTGACCCGTGGCAACGGGAAGCTATCCTTAGGACATGCTCTGTTGAGGTCGGTGAAATCGATGCACATTCTCCACTTCCCAGTGGATTTCTTGACTAAAACCACATTGGCTAGCCACTCGGGATAATCCACTTCTCGGATAAACCCGGCCTGTAGGAGCTTCTGCACCTCCTCGGCTACGGCCTGATTCCTCTCTGGAGCAAAAGTTCGCCTTCGTTGCTTGACTGGACAGTGGCTCGGATCGACCATTAGCTTGTGGGCTATCACGGAGGGAGGTATCCCTGGCATATCATCGCGGCTCCATGCAAATACGTCTTCATTTTGCCTCAGGAATGCTACCAAGGCTTCATTCATTCCAGGGGTAAGTTGCGAGCCTATTCGGATCTTTTTCTTCGAGTCACCGAGCTCGAAGTCTTCCAACTCCTCGACCGGCTCCCCCAACTGTGATTTCTATTTTCCGTCTTTTTTGGTCCTCTCTCCGAGACCCACAGCTTCAGGGAGCTTTTTCAAGCTCGTGTTGTAGCATTCCCCCGCCATTCGTTGATTCCCTTTTTCAATGCCGACCCCTTCCTCAGTGGGGAATTTCATGCTCAGGTGGGGGGTTGAGGTGACAGCTTTGAGCTCATTGAGAGCCGTTCTTCCGAGGATGGCATTGTAAGCCGAAGGCCGATCTATTATTACGAACCTGACCATTATTATCCTGTTGCCTCGGGTATACCCCTGCCATTACCGGGAGCTATATCGACCCGAGAGGGAGCACCTGTTCTCCCGTGAATCCCACTAGTGAATGTCTAGCCGGAACCATTTTTCTTTCTCATGAGCTCAAAGGCTGACCTATAAAGGATGTTAGCCGAGCTCCCAATGTCAATAAGGATGCGGTGTATCTTGTGGTTGGCAATGGCTAAGCTCAAAACCAAAGCATCGGTATGTGGAAGAGATACCCCCGCATAATCATCGTCCGAGAACCCGATTACTTGATCCTCGCGTTTCTGAGATTTTGGAGGCTTCTCTACCGAGTACACTTCGAAGTCCTTTATCTGCCTTGCATATGCCTTCCGTGCCGAGCTGGACTCTCATCCTCCTCTGAAACCCCTAGAAATTGTGTGTATCTCTGGAAGGTTCCCCTGTGGTGCTGGTCGGGCTCGGCTCCTGCTTCTTTCTCGGACAACCCGATGATCTGGCCTACGCTCTGGCTCCCTGGCCCTTTCCCGATCTCTTTCTCGGTCATTCTGAGGATTGTTTTGATTCGGACGGAACCGATTGCGATCTTCCCGGAGTTGGTTACCGTGCTCCTGGTTTGGTAGAATCCTTTGATTTGCAAGGAATCGAACAAGCTTCCCATTCTCTATGAAGCGTTCTATCAAGATTCTCAGGGTGATGCAGGCTTCGGTGCGGTGCCCGGTGGTATCGTGGAAAGCACAGTACTGATCGGCATATCGTGAATTTGGATTCACGAGTACTGGCCTGGGTTTCCGATACATGGGATCTCGCTTTATCTCCATAAGGACATCCATGATGGGAGCGTTGAGGGGTGTCCAATTGTGGTCTCGGAGGGATTCCTGGTTTCGTTTTGGTTTTGCCCCCTCTCTTTCCGGGACTCGCCTACGTTCTTCTTTTCGAGGATCCTTTTTCTTCTTTTGACGCTCGGAATTGGAAGGGTGAGTCTACTCGGATCCCAGTAGTGCCCGGAGCGTTTCCTCCTGGTTGATGTACTTCTCGGCCTTACTCATGAAGCCGTCTAGGTTCTGTGGAGGCTTCCGGGCTATGTCAGCCATGAGGGCGCCATCTTTTCGGATTTCCTGGAAGAGGGCTCCGTATATGAAGTCATCGGTTGCTGCCTCAGCCTCAAGCCGCGCCTGGTTGAATCTCATGAAAAAATCTTTTAGAGACTCCTCGGGTCCCTGATGCAATGACATAAAGGACCCAGATGGCTTTCTCCTGACCCTTCCGGCCATGAACTGTGTTAGGAACACCCTTCCAAGGTCGTCGAAGTGATGGATGGAGTTCGGCAGAAGTTTCCTAAACCAGTCGCGGGCGTTACCCAAGAGGGTAAGTGGAAAGGCTCGGTATGCTACCATCTCGGGTGTTCTGTGGAGGTCCATGTGAGCACGGAAATTATCCAGGTGTTCCACGGGATCTTCAAGGCCTGTATAGAACGAAATTTCCGAGATTTTAAACTTCTCAGGAAGACAAATGTTAGCCACATCCTCGGTAAATGGAGAGGTAGACTTTTGCCAAAGATTTTCAACCAGGGAAGCTTTTCCCTTATCATTTCGTCGGATAGCAGCGGTCAGAACATTGCATCTCTGTTCTAACCGGGCGATCATGCCTTGCACCGCCCTTTCGGCCTCGGTTTGAGGAGGGGGAACGTGCGCGGGGATTTCTTCCTCTTGGTTGTTTCTTTCTCCGGATCCCTCAACTCGGCTGCCTCCGTGTCTTTCCTCCTCCCGTCGCTCTCCGATGTGGCTACTACAGACCTCTTGGTTTTCGGGATCTGTGACTGTCCAGTGGAGTTTCGGAACCTGAGCCTGAAGAATGGCATTCATAGTAGCCAAATCCTCGATACTTTTGGCCATCTGCTCTATCCTCTCGTTCAGCTGAGTGATCTGAGGATCGTTTGAGTTTCCTTCCTCTCGGGCATTTTTGAGCATCCCGAGACACTCTGTTCGCTTCTGATCTAGTGTTCACCATAGCGGATTTTTGTATAGAAACGTCACAAGTCGTTCCCACAGACGGTGCCAAACTGTTGAGACAGTTTTTGATAGGTGACGTGTAGATCAGTGATTCGTCAGAGTTCTCCTTCTTCTTCTTCGATCTGCAAACAAGAACAAACACTGCGTCGGGGGGGGGGGGGGGGGGACGCCGACAACCCCGTTCCGATGCTTAAGTAAGTGTATTGTTTTTAGAGAAAATGCGCAGAGTAAGGTTATATTGATTAATCATCCTATCTTAATGAATGAGGAGACCTTGGGTTGATGTCGTGCGTTGTGTCCCTTAAATCATCCGATCTTATACGGGCGGCATGACATTAGTGAAGCTCCGGGCGCACGATCTAGTTTGATGTCGTGCGTTGTGTCCCTTAAATCCCGGGTACTCCCGAGATAAACGCGGATGTTAGTACCGATTGGTATCCGGGTCGGATAGTCGGGTCGGATGAACAGGTTAGACCCTGATGAGCTTGGTGGGCCTGGATGGATGAAATTCTTGAACCGCTCAGGCTCGGTCGGGCGGACCCAATGGGCCTTGTACTCGGGCTGGGGCCTGGCTACTGAGGAGTACAATATTTTCCCCTACAGTCTCAAAGAAAGAATTCGTATTTTGTGACATTTTTTGCTCTTTTTTATTTTTTTATTTTTTTATTTTTTGGGAAGAGTTTCTATAACTTTTTCTGAATCAAATTTTCAGAATTTTGGTCATCCTTGCTATCTAACCAATAGAAGGTAGGTTTGTCACTATAATACATCATGTTTACTGATTTTTTTTTTATTATTTGTTTTTTTTAAGAGATTATTTGTCTTAATTATTCACACGTTTTCATTGGTTATTCTCATCTTTTCAGAATGCATTCTTTTTCTTTTTCCTTTTTTCTAGTTAGAATGCATACTTATCTAACCCTAAAGCTTCTCATTCACTTTGAAACGAACCAAGTCAATAAATTGACTCTAGAAAGTTTGAAGTAGGTATTCTCAGTTATTCATTAATGTTGTTAATTGCTACCGGTCCTGGGGCGGAGCTCGCATTTAAAATTTGGGTAGGTAAAATTGAAAAAAAAAAGAATTGAGGGGTAAAACTAATAAAATAAAAAAATTAGAGATAAAATTTAATTTTTTTCTAGATTTTTTTTTTTTTAGAAAACCTTAAGGCTTGGTGGCTCCACCCTCAGCTACCACTATCATTAATGAGTAAGGCTTGTGTCCTATGTCACATGGGCGGTGGGCTGATCAGGATCCTCTACGATTATGAGACCTACCTGACTGGAATAAGTGGTTGAGTATCCAAATTTTTATTTGGTCAGATACGTCCTATAAGTGATTTTTTACAATTACCTATTCGAATTTTTTCAAATTTGAACAAATAATTGTAGAGAATCTTAATCTCACGTGGGCAAACATGACACAAAACGAGATTTTAGAACACGTGACACCCTAAACTTGCATCTTAACTCTTAGATATAGATTGATGAGATACAGGCGGTTTGGCAAATCCTTTCCATTTCCCCCTCCCCTACTTTTTTTTTTTTTAAAAAAAAAAAAATTTTTAAAACATTACAACTTTTTATATCACATCAATTACTTTTTAACAATATATATATATTTTCACTTTTTATACCACATCAATTATTTTTTATCAATCTTTTTTATTTTTTGGTACATAAAAATTCAAATTTTTTATTACTTTATATCACATCAATCACATTTTATTAGTATTTAAAAAATAAATATACTACAAAAAGTTGATCAAACACACCCAATTGATTTATTATATAGACGAATTAAGATTCTAGATTTTTTATTTTTATTTTTTAATAACACAAAAATATCAAAACCCTGTCTTTTCCATCCCAGTTTCCATTTATTTGTTAAAGATTTCTCTGTTTTCCATTGTGATATGTGCTTGCCAGAGGTTGATTATAATATCCCAGTTAAAGCTCCACGAGTCAATTGACACATTATAGGGGACTAATATTAAGTATGATATTCTTATTCTTTTAAAGTTATTGTGCCTATTTAATAATAATTTTAAAAGTAAAAAAAAAAATGTCGATAGCATATTAGCATTACACATCACTCTTTATCTATTAAAAAAAAAAAAAGCATTACTTTTTATAGTGTTGTAATTTTTTGTTTTATTTTTTATTTTTGAAATTGGTTGCAGATTTGAGCTCATCATCAATCGTCAGCCTTGTAAGCATCAGACACAGAAGCCACCACGTTTGTTTTGCTTTCCGGCCTTTTATCAAACAAATGAACCTCTCCATCTAATCTCTCAGCTTCTTTAACACACTCAGCAGTCACCACGCGTACTCATTACGCCCGTAACCAAAAAACCATACACAACGGCTGTGTTCCACTACGATGCCTTGAACTTGAAGATCTGAGCCAAGGATAGAGACGAAGAGAGACGGAGAGAGAGAGAGAGATAGGGTTTAGGGTTTTTTCTTCGATTGTGGGAGCCACATGGCGTCCACGTCACAGTCCCTCCGCTTCTCCGCAGGCGCAGCAGCCGCTGCAGCAGCCGCCGCCGGGGCTGGGGGCGGCAGCTTCGACGCGCTCAACCGAATCCTCGCTGACCTCTGCACCCGTGGCAACCCTAAGGTACCGATTTTTTTTTTCTTTCTCTCTCGCCACTTTCCGTTTGGTTGCCCAGAAAATTGAATCAGAAGAAAGGGAAAATTCGAAGTAGTTTTTGTAGGCTTTAAAGTTTTTCACTCACTTTCTGGGAAGAGCATGTGGATGAAGGCAATTTCGAAACTTTTCCCTGACTATCTGTTTGATTGTTGAGAAAGGTGAAGGAAATGAAGGGAAAGTGAAAGTTTTGAGCTTCGTGTTGTATGGGTTTCTCAATTAATGGTAGAATTACCTTTCTTGAGTTCAGCTCAGGTTGAGGCAATTTATAATTTTCTCTTGGAACTTCTTTTCATATATCATCTTTCCCCCCCACCCCTCTGAAGTCAAGGCCTTTTCCTTTTGAACATACTAACAAAGAGAGAGAAGTTCTGAGCTTTTTGATGTTTTGTTCTTAATAGAAAGCTTTGGGCACTTTGCAATGCTTTATCTTGATTTCTTTTCACGTATCTTAAGAGTATTTGATTTATGTGCTTAGTTTATGTTTTAGCTTGTTTACTATTATAGTATCACTTGGTGTGTTTGCTTGATTTACTGGAAAATTACACTTTGTTTTTTGTAGGAGGGAGCTCCACTGGCTTTAAGGAAACATTTGGAGGAAGAAGCTCGTGATCTTAGTGGAGAAGCTTTTTCTCGCTTTATGGATCAGTTGTATGATCGAATTTCTACTCTTTTAGAAAGTAATGACCCCGCTGAAAATTTGGGAGCTTTAAGAGCTATTGATGAGTTGATAGATGTAGCACTTGGTGAGAACGCCTCCAAGGTTTCGAAGTTTTCTAATTACATGAGGACTGTGTTCGAGGTGAAGCGGGATACTGATATTTTGGAACTTGCTAGTAGAGTCCTGGGCCATCTAGCCAGGGCTGGTGGAGCAATGACTGCAGATGAAGTGGAACGCCAGGTTTGTTGCGTATTCTTCAGTTGGTACTTTGTAATGTGGTTGTTTGGGAGCACTTGACTGTATGATATGTTTTGTTTTCTCAGGTAAAAATTGCACTGGATTGGCTTCGTGGGGATAGAGTAGAGTATCGCCGATTTGCTGCTGTCTTAATCTTGAAAGTAAGTGTGACATTTGTTCCTTTGAGCTCAGTTATTGGCAAGCATAAGACTATGAGGTAGATGGAAGATTTATTTTTATCTTTTTTCTTGATAAAAAAATAAATTGATTTTTTTGAGTCATGAGATTAGTCGTTACAATTAGTTAACATTTTTTCTTCTTCTTAATTTAGAAATTAGCAGACCATCCCATATCATATAAGGAAATTTTAGTTCTTTGCTATAGATTTTTGATGATAATTAATAAATTGCATTAGAATAGCACAAAAAAATGGCCATAACACTTGTATACAAGATGTATGTATACAAGAGAAATACCCAAAAATAAAAATTAATATGTAAAATTCAAAAGATCAAGAACCCCAACATGTTTGAAAACGAGAAAGAATTTAGTAGACTATAGTTGCCATCCAATCATAAAGAGAGCTTAAAAAGAAATGTTCCAGCCTCCCCAAGAACACCTCGCACCCTGCAAAAATATACGCTTTCTGTCCAAAGACACCACATTATATACTGAGGGATTGCACACTGAATTCCAACACTGTAACGTTCTCAAAATATCCTTTCTAACATGCCTAGGGTTTAACAGACAAAGTTTTCCTCCTAACTGAGTTGGAGGAACTTCCTCCAACCCAGTCTATAAGAATGACGGGTCCCTTTGCATGTGATTTTCACATGCTTTTTAATAAAATTTCTCTCAAATTTGTCATTTTTTTTTTGATAAGT
Organism: Alnus glutinosa; assembly: GCF_958979055.1. NCBI lineage: Eukaryota > Viridiplantae > Streptophyta > Magnoliopsida > Fagales > Betulaceae > Alnus > Alnus glutinosa. The sequence goes on from NC_084896.1 coordinate 22,727,805, forward strand.
AAGCGAATTATTATTAAAAGTGCAACCCAGGTACACAGGGAGTATATAAGAGAAATGCTTAATTAGTAGAAAAAATCGAAGGAAATCATTAAATCTAATGACTAAAGGAGGAAAGTATGCAACTGTCCAAGAAAAAAGAGGATAAAAAAGAAGGTCTTGTGCTCCTCTAACGTCTCTTCTTGATCTTTAAAATTTCTATCAATTCGTTCCCTCCACAGGCACCACAAAAGAGAAGAATGCACCATCTTCCACACAACAACACTTCTAGAACATCAATCACCCTATGAGGCATAACCCAAGACAACCCAAAGCAGCTGAAAATGACACTTCATACGGCACATGCCTTACAATTAAAAAAAGCATGTGAGAATGGACACATGTTATTTTTATAGATTGGGTTGGAGGAAGTTCTTCCGACCCAATTGGAGGAAATCTTTATCTGGGTTCAACCTCTGTTCTTGGCATGACCCACCTAACCCTGAACAAACAAAGCATAAGAATCCATGCTTCCATAGCGATGTCATTGTGAGGAAATAAATGATTTGCTGTATACTTCATGTGTGGTAGGGTTGCACCCTTTGCGCTTTTCTAATGAGATTGAATCATTTATAAGAAAAGAAAAGAAATAGATATCTACTGTCTCCCTGCGATTTACAAATTCATGACCAATATGCAATGATTATTTCAAGCTTTCCTAAGTTGTTTGTGGTTGGAATCTTCCTTAATACCTTTGTCCAATTGAAAAATGCTACTTTGCGGAGCTTTTGATTTCTATATACTCCTCCAAGGAAAAGGACTAGCATCCCCGGACCTTAAAGCCTTATAGTAGTTTTAAACCTCAATGCCGTGGCTTCTAGTAGGAGTCCAAATCGTTTTGTTCTCACACTCATGAGATAACCATTGTAGGATATAGTGCTTAAATGAAGCAAACCCAGGATTCATATTCCTGGTCTTGCACTGCTTTAAGAAAGCTTGGTTTCAATGAAAATTACCATTTGATTGGCCCATTTGTTGCTATGGTCCTTGTTTGGATTTTAATAAGTTTCCTCTTACTGAGAGTATGCTTGATATTTGTTTCCATTGTAGGAAATGGCTGAAAATGCTTCAACAGTGTTCAATGTTCATGTATCTGAGTTTGTTGATGCTATTTGGGTTGCTCTAAGGGATCCAACAGTGGCTGTTCGAGAGAAAGCTGTGGAGGCTTTGCGCGCTTGCCTTAAAGTTATTGAAAAGCGTGAGACACGTTGGCGTGTGCAGTGGTTAGTCCATGGTTTCTGAGAATATGTGGTGACTTTTGTGTTTTTCTTTTTCTTCTTGGGAGTATGTGTAAACCAAGTCGGTCTTGCACATGGGAATTCTTTATGGTCCATTTAAGACTTTGGTTTTGATTATTAACACACACCCTTTTGATAAGCTTATGCTCTTTAGTTTATGAGAAATGCTGCATCTACTCTCAAGTGCTCATTTCTAAGCGTTCACTCCTTGATGTGGCTGTGAAAATTACCATTAGATATTACATGTATTTTTATTTGTTATTTCATCAATTGGTGATTTTCACTGCCACGTCAAAGAATGAGCACTTTGGAGTATGTGTAGCACTCCTCTTAGCTTATTGCTATAGGATGAACCTCTATCCCATCCTATCAAGATTTGATCATTAAGACTTTTTTCATGTTAAAAAGGGGCTAATGCCATTAATCCAAAGGGTCCTGGCATATTGTGTTGTTAATTATTTTTCTTTCTCTCTCTCTCTCTCTCACACACACACACACACACACACACTCCAGCTCAGGTACAAACATTTGTTATGTCTAAACGGAGTTTGTTGTAAATATTTAGTAGTTTAATGGGTTTTTGAAATATTTTACATTTCTGTGATCTTTCTAAAATGTTTCAAAAGCATTTCTGTCTTTGGACTGACCTAAACAATATACGGAAACAAAACTTTGTTCCTTGCATAAAGCAAAACTTCACAAGACTTTAAATTGCCCTGCACATTGTTGCTTCTTTTTATTTATCTCTTCTGCTTTCTGGTACATGGTCATGAGTGTTGACACACAAATTGAGTCTATTCCCCCCCCATCCCCCTTCTAAATGCCTATTTAGACACTGCATTCTATTTTTCCTTGTTTTTTCAGGTATTATCGTATGTTTGAGAATACACAAAATGGATTGGGTAAAAATGCTCCTGTTCACAGTATACATGGTTCTTTACTTGCAGTTGGGGAGCTTTTGAGGTTGGTGGACATGATTGAATTTGCATTTTTTGATGGATAGTATGAGTTTTCTAGCTTTTGTAGATTAGAATTTGGAGATGCACATCAATTCGCTTCTTCAATTATTTTAAATGTTTTAGTAATCTTTACTATTGTGCTTATGCATTCTGTATGAATCTATAAGCTGGATGGCTTAAATTGCGGAAGTCTTTGCATGTGTTTTATGTGAGCAACTGTTGCAGTGTTACTAGTGAACCTCATATATTTAGTAGAGGTAATTATGGTATGTAAAAGAAAAAGTCAAATGTGTATGTGTGGTAGCAAAGTGGAACTCTTTCCCATTACAGTAAGACTTAGATCAATTTGTGCGTGTCTTTCATTTGAGAAAACTTGTAACTGATTGTTTAAGTGGGGCTTATTGTTTTAACTTCTCTATCTTACAAGATATATTTAATTTTGGTTTTGGTTTTGGAATTGTTGTTGGGTTGTGTTATTTTGAAGAATTTTGATCCACAACATAAATACATCTGTTCAAGAACTTGGATGCTGGGTTTGGTGTGAGCTCCGGTGCCTATCAATTGTATGTTATCATGAAAGCTTATATCCATGATCCTGACACTGGGAAGTTCATCTAATTGGTTATGTCAAAGCTTGAGGAATAGGATTAGGTACGGCTAATAGAAAATTGTTTTCCACTTCCCTCAAGTAGCTATTCTTCCCTAATCTTTTTTTTCCCTCCTTAATATTTTACAATTTTTTATTTATAAAAAAAAAAAAGTTTTACAATTTTTTTGACCATTTGCTTTTGGTAATTTGGGTTTTACAATTGATGCACCAAGTGAATGCTTGCCTGTGGTTTCTTCCTTTTTAGTGGATATTTTTCTAACTTTTACATGTGGCACTGTGCTTTTAATTTTTCTAATTCTTCTAGGGGAGGTCCTTTTGATGTGCATCTACATCCAAAGTGAAGCGGGTCCATTAGTTCACTTCGTTAGACCCATTAGTCCACTTAGGCGTTTCTCTTGTATACTCCCTATGTACTTGGGTTGTGCTTTTAATGATATTACACTTATCAAAAATCTTCTCCATAACTAGATTTTCGACCTGTTAGTTTGATGGGTGGAGTTTACAAAATTGTCGCCAAAGTACTTGCCAACAAGTTGAAAATAGTTATGGAGAAGATTATTACTAGATCCTTGAATCAATTCTTTAGGAGTCCTAGATGCTGTTGTCATTGCCAATGAGTGTCTTGATAGTAGGATCAGATCTGGGGAGCCAGTGTTCTTTGTAAATTGGATATTAAAAAGGCTTATGATCATGTTTTTTTTTTTGGAAGAAACTTTTTCCTATTTCTTCTCTCCCCTCACCCCTCGCCTCTCTTCCTCTCTCTCCACCCTAGCAGTGGCACGTGGAGGCGCGTCACGCTAGGGTTTTGCTTCTTTAAGCCTTTCTGGTGCTCGACGTCCAGCGGTGCTTTCATCGGAGCTATTCTTGGGTCAGTTTACTTTGTCTAGACAGCTAGGTGACTGCCACCATTCTCCACCGACGACACAACAGAGGTGGATAGCCTTTGTTCTCTCCCTCATGTACATCCCTTTCTCTCTGCAAAGCGAGAAAGGTATGCGTTCCGTGTAAGGGCTGTTGTTTGTGGTTGGGGATGGAGAGCTGGTTCTTTTTGGAGGCTAAATCCTTCCGTTTTTCGGTGGTGAAAGAGCTAGCAGAGCTTTGGGTGTAGGAAAAGCGGAAAGGGTTCTCAAGGGTGGTTGTTTTGGGGATGAGATGCATTGCTTGGCAGCTGTCGAAGGTGGAAGAGGTATTGAGAAATCCTGGGATCGAGGTCAAATTGTTTAGGGAGGGGTCTAAGGCGACCATCACTCGGAGAGGTGAGAATAGGTCCGGTTAGTTCTTGGAGGTAGCGGTTTACGCCGTGGGAGGCCAGAGAGGGCTGATTCTGTTTCCTGAAGGCTGTGATGGGCAGGGTTGGAGATGTGTTTCTGGGGAGCTGAGCAAAGCTCTGGCCTTTCTTGGAGCCACGGATGGGTCTCTGTCTTTTGGTGGTCCTCAGGCGGGGAATAAGCTGGGAAAGGAAGCAAGACTTTTGTCATTCGCGGAGGTGGTGCACTCGGCAGCAACCGTCTTTGTCATGGGTCACCAGCCTCTGGGTTAGACATCGGGTTCGCGGGGTGCGGTAGAGGTTGAAGACGCATGGCCGGTGGCAGAATGGTGCGAGTTGGAGAAGCTTCATCCGTTGGGTATGGAGATGGAGGTGATTCGGCAGGCCGTGGATTGCTTCACTCTAGAAAAGCAAACGTTTGATCCCCTGGGTAAGAACCTTCGTGTTGATGATCACTTCAGTTCTCGAGACCTCAGAGGTATCTCGACTTGCGTGTCTAGGGATGCAAAAGTTGAAGTTGATGCTTCATTGCAGGGATAATCTGGGGGCGCTTCGTTGCTAGGAGAGTATGGGGCGTTCATAAAGTTCTTGAGTTGTTTGGACGCTTCTCCAAGGCTTTAGATTGGGTTTGTGGGTTTTCAAAGAGATTGGGCTTTAAGTCCTCTTTTGGGCTTAAACGTAGGGTGGGTAATTTTGTGGCGGGCCGGGTGATAAATAGGTATAAGGTTGCTCTCAAAGGGTTCCAGTTTTGGGCTGGGTCCAGTCGGTTGGTGCTTAAGTCCAATGCCAAGAGGTTTGCTGTGGATTCGGGTCCTGTGCCCTCATTGGTTTTTGGTTCGGATGCGGGGTGGGTCTCAGGACCGGGTGCGACGTCTCTCTTCCCGGAGGCGACGTCTTCAGTGACCATAGTTCCAGTAGCATTTCCTTTAGTGTCGGGCATCGCTGTTGTTGGGTCTACATTGGGTCTTCAATGGCCAGAGGTGATGACGACGATTGACATGGGTGGCGGGTTGTTTGATTTGACTAGTTCTGAGGTGTCTAAAGGTGCTGAAGAGTTCTCCTTTCCTCTTGAAGGCACTGGTTCTTGCTTTAACACGTTGTTGGCCGCTGATCTCTCTGCTTCTGAGGGCCGTGCAAATTGGGCGGTAGATGTTGTGCTCTCTCTTCTATTGCCGACAGGGGTTGGGCTGGTTTCTTCTGCTCCGGAGTCTTCTATGTGCGCCTCCTATCCCATGCAAACCTCTGCGTTTCCAGGTGTGTCCTCTTTGGCGATGGCCTCCTCTGCTTCTCCTCCAGTATTAGTGAGTGTTCCCTTTGGGTGCTCAATTTTGGATTATAAGGGGTTTTTTGAGGGTTTTTCTGCAGCACTCGAGTTCTCTGAAGTTTGGTCAGATTTCAGTGTCTTTTCTTCGGGGGTGGCTGCGTTGGGAGAAAGGCTCCGCTTTTCTCTTTTGGTGATGTCGAAGAGTGGGGCTCCCATGTACCCGTCCAAGATTCCAAATTGGCTCTAAGATATCACCGGAGATCAAAGGCAAAAACTGCTCAAATGGATACTTCTGTTTGATGAGGCTGTGACAACCCTCAGTGCTCCAATAATGCCGTTTTTGGGTGCTTCTTCTTAGGCCTTGGGAGGGACCGTCGTCCAGTCCTCGTCGAAGCTAGGTGGGGGAGTGGTCTGTAAGTCTCCTTCGTCTAGCTTTCTTCGGCGAGGATTCCTTCTCCCGAGTGTTCCCTCCCCTTTAGTGATTGCGCTTCTCCAATCGCTAAAAGGGGCAATGAATTCAGGGTGAATGGTTTGTCCCAATCTCAAAAGTGGCCAGTAGGGTTTGATCCGTCTGGGGAGGTAGTGGGAGAAAGGTGATGAGATTTGGAATGGGCAGGCTGGTGATTCCCCGTACCTTTGGGTGTTCTTCCTCTCAGCATGGCTTTGGATTGGGAGGTGGATAGCGATGAGAATGAGGATCCGTCCTTGGCGATTCTAGATGCCTTTGAAGAGGACTTTCTTTGGGAAGTTAAGGTTGCACGTCCGAAGTCCAAAGGCAGGAGGGATGTTTTGAATTTGGTAAGCTTCGTCAACTATGGTGATGCAAGTGTGTCCACTCGACATAGGAAAGGGAAGGCAAATGTGCGGTAGCGGGAAATGCTTCTTGAGGGCTCGGGTTTGAGGGTTTTTGGTTTTTGAGGGTTTTTTTTTTTTTTTTTTTTTTTTTTTTTTTTTTTTTTTTTTCTTTTTGTGGGTTGCTCCTTGTGGGCTTTGTGTTTAAGGGCTTAGGTCTTGTTGGGTTGGTTTGAGCTTCTTTTTGTGGGCTGGTTTGGTTGTTCTTATATATACTTCCTGTGTACTTAGGGGCGCCTTACGCTTTTTAATAAAACATTTCGTACTTATTAAAAAAAATAAATTGAAGCCTTTTGTCGTATATGCTGAGGAGGTGCAGTTTTGGGGAGAAATTGTGTAATTGGATAACTCATTGTATTTCTTCTGTGTTTTTCTGTTTTGGTGAACGACAGTTCGTCTAGATATTTTACATGGTCTGAGACAGGGAGACCCTTTGTCCCCTTTTGTTGTTTGTCATCGTTATGGAGGCTTTGAGTAAAATGATCTCTGCTATAGTGAACGAGGGTTTCTTTTTGGCTTTTTTGTTGGGGCTAGGAATGTTGGTGGGTTTAACATTTTCCATATTCTGTTTGCAGATGCCACTTTGATATTTTGCAGGGCAAACCCATATCACCTCCATTATTTGCGATGCATGTTCTTATGTTTTGAAGCAGTCTTGGGTTTGAAGATTAATCTGGCTAAATCAGAGTTGGTCCCTGTTGGCAATGTAAATAATGTAGAAGGTGTGGCTTGAATTTCGGGATGCAGGGTTTCTTCCTTGCCTATGAAGTATGTAGGTCTTCTGTGTGAGCTTCTTTTAAGGCCAAATATATTTGAGATGATATTATTGAGAAGATAGAGTGCCGTTCGGTTGGGTGAAAGAGGTAGTATTTGTCAAAGGGTGACATGATCACTTTGATTAAGAGCACCTTGTCTATGCCTACTTTCTTGTCTCTTTTTCCCCTCCCTAGTAGTGTTGCCAATTGCGTGAGAAGTTACAACTAGATTTCTTGTGGTGTGGTATTGGTGATGAGTTCAAATATCATTTGGTAAGTTAAAACAAGGTTTGTTTTCCAATTTCAAAGAGGGGGGAGGGGGGGGGTTGTGGGTCCGTAATTTGCTTATGTTTAATTGAGCTGTCTTAGGGAATTGGTTGTGGCACTATGAATATGAGAGAGAGAGAGAGAGAGAGAGAGAGAGAGGCTTGTGGAGAGTGGTAGTGGATTGCAAATATGGCATCCGATGGGGTGAGTGGAGTTCTAATGATGTTATTGGGTCACATGGGTTGGTCTCTAGAAAAATATCAGGAGGGGCTAGGGGGAATTTTCTTGATTTACTAGTTTTGAGGTGGCCAACGGTTTTGGGATTAGTTTTTGGCACGATGTGTGGTGTGGGAATTGGACCCTTAAGGCAGCTTTTCCAGGGTGATTCAATATTGCTCGCTTTAAGGATGCTTCTATTGCGGATCATTTATAACATTCTAGTGGCTCTCAACAGTGGAATGCTAATGTTATCTGAGTGGCGCATGACTGGGAGGTAGATTTCTTCAGCTTGTTCTTCAATTGTTGTATTCCATTAGTTTAAGTCGGGCAGTGAAGACAAGTTTTGTTGGACCCCTTCCACAGAGGGTTTATTGACGTCAGATCATTCTATAAGGTTCTAACTCCCTATGATAGTACTCATTTTCCTTGTAGTATTTGGTGAAATAAGATTCCCTTGACAGTGACTTTCTTTTCTTGGTTGGCCGCTTTAGGGAAGATCCTCACTATGGATAACTTAAGGAAGCAGAATTTCATAGTGGTGGATTAATGTTGCTTGTGGAAGAAAAGTGAGCAAATTGTAGATCACTGTTTACTCTACTGTGAGATTGCCAGTGCCTTATGGAATTCTATTTTTGGTCTTCTCGGGTTAAAGTGGGTTATGCATCATTGACTGGTGGATCTCTTTGCATGTCGGAGAAGGCAGTTTGATAGTCTTCAAAGTGTAGCAGTGCAAAAGATGATCTCGGCTTGCTTAATGTGGTGTATCTGAAGAGGAAGAAATGATTGAAATTTTGAAGATTGTGAGAGGACGGTAGTGGAGCCAAAGGCCTTCTTCAAAACTCTTTACCAATAGACAATTGCCTAGGATTTTATTCATATTTCTAGTTTTTTTGATTTTCTTGATTATTTTTCTTTTTCTAGTTAGGTGTTTATCTTGTATACTTCTTGTGTTCTTGGGTTATGCCCTTTCATTTTTAATAAATTTTGATTACAAATATAAAAAAAAGATTTGGAGGTGGGTTTCAAGGCCCCTACTAAGGCGCCATTTCTTTGCGCGTGAAGCAATTTTGAGATATGTTCATGACAAAGAAAATTTGGTGAAGCAACTTTGAGATATGTTCATGACAAGGAAAATTTGGTTAACATGAAATTTTTTCGCTAGCTGATGCAACAAGTGCAAGATATTGTTTGTAAAGATGACGTTCCTTTCCCCTGGAAGAGTATTTGGCAGACCAAGGTTGCTTTGAAAGTGGATTTTTTGGCTTGGTCGGCTGCTCTAGGGAAAATTCTTATTAGGGACAATCTTAGGAAGATGCATGTCATCGTGGTTGGAAGGTGATGCATGTGCAAAAAGAATGGGAAGTCTGTGGACCATCTTCTTCTCCATTGTGAGGTTGCCTGCGCCTTATAGAATGTTATTTTCTGCTGCTTTGGGCTGTCTTGGGTTATGCCTCATCGGGTGGTTGATTTATTCGCTTGCTGGTGGACGAGTGGACGTTCTCGGAGTGCTGTTGTATGGAAGATGTGACTTCTTGCCTCTTGTGGTGCCTGTGGAGGGAGCAAAATGATAGAAATTTTGAGGGCCAAGAAAGGATGTTAGAGGAGCTCAGACCTTCTTTTTTTATTCTCTTTTTACTTGGATAGTTGCGTACTTAGCTCATTTAGTGATTAGCTTTAATAATTTCGTTGTTCTTGTTTCTTATTCTAATTAGGCATTTCTCTTGTATACTCTCTGTGTACCTGGGTTGCGCTTTGCGCTTTTAATGATAATTCGCTTACTTTTTTTTTTTTTTTTTTTAAAAGTTGGGTTCGGAGATGGAGATAAGTTTTATCGTGGAGTCGAAAATTTTCGTCTTCTCGGTTTTGGATGGGGCATCGAGGCTGAGGGTGGGGGAGAAAAGAAAAAGCTTTTTCGGCGATATTGTTATCAGCTATCAGTGCTCGGAATGGCATGTTTCGATGATGGAGTTTCTATTGGGCTTCCCGGATGATCAAGAGTTCATCAAATCCTTTAGGGAAGGGTCGAAAATCCTGATTGCTTGGAGAGGTAGCAACCAAGTTGGCCGTTTCCTAGAGGTAGTAGTGTACGGGTTGGTGGGCCGGAAATGGCTCATTTTAATCCCTGAGGGCCATGGTGGGTGGGGTTGGCTCAAATTCTCGGACGAGATGAGAAAAGCGATAGTTTTCCTCTCTGCCAAAGTGGGTTGCGGATATGGTTCTCCGTCCGTG